>NC_067484.1:3174660-3264660 GCF_947179515.1 Apodemus sylvaticus
ATTGCATCCTATGGCTGATGGAAACAGATGCAGAGACTCACAGACAAACATTAGACTAAGTTTAAGAGTCTTGTGGAAGAGTGAGGGGCAGCATTGAGGGAGTGGAAGGGGTCAAGGCCACCATAAGACCAACAGAGTCAACTAAGTGGAGCCCATGGGGACTGAACCACCAAGGGAGCAGCATGCAAGTGCTAGATCTAGACCTGTGTCACATGTGAAGCAGATGCATAGCTTGGTTGGTCTTCATGAGCTCCCCTAACAATTGGGGCAGGGCTCTCTCTGACTCTTTTGCCTGACTTTCTATCCCCTTCCCTTAGCTGGACTGACTTGTCAGACCTCAGAAGCAGAAGTTGTGCAAGATGATGTGCCAGAGTGGTTTGGGATCCATGGGAGTTTCTTCTTCTCTGTGGAGAAGTGGAGGAATAATTGGTGGAGTGCTTTCTGAGGGTATGACTGACAAAGACGCTGAGATCAGAACATAAACTAACTAACTAACTAACTAACTAACTAACTAACTAACTAACTAACGAAGAAAAAATTCAGCATGAGGATATCTCATATGTCACCATCCCCTAATAATAAGGTATTGACATCTCTTCTGACCTCTACTAGCGCAGCTACACATATATACATTCAGGCAAAATATTCAAATACAGGAAATAAAAAAAAATATAAGAAAGAGTTCTCCCAATCAGCACTTGGAGGGACTTCCTGCCACCATGTTCACTCCCAGACGGAGAGGACAGGCAGCTCTAGGTACATAGAGATATCCCAAGTTTAACATCACTTGGAACACAGGCCACCAGACTTCTGCCTGCACCCAAAGCCTGGGCAGCTCTGCAGTTCAGTTCTGTGCCAGCCCTGACATGGGTTGATTGCTCTGCAGAGTAATCACCACTTGGAGGGGCTCTCTGCTGCCATCCTTGCTCCCAGATGGACAGGACAGGCAGCTCCAGGTACACAGAGACAACCCCGAGTATAACATTGCTTGGGGCAAGGCACACCAGGGCTCCAATGGCACCCAAGAGTAGGGCAGCCCATCAGCAATCTGTGCCAGGGGAAACCCAGTCATCCAGAGGAACAGAAATAGCCTTACAGGCTCACAGGGAGTTCAAGCACCAGACAGTGACAACAGCACCAACTAACACCAGAGATAACCAGATGGCAAAAGACAAATGTAGGAATGTTACTAACAGAAATCAAGGCAACGTGGCAGCATCCAAACCCAATTCTCTGACAACAGCAAGTCCTGGGTACCCCAACGCACCAGAAAAACAAGATTTGGATTTAAAATTACTGGTCATGATACTGTTAGAGGAACAGAAGAAGGACATAAATAAATCTGTTAAAGAAATACAGGAGAAAATGGAACAAAAGATGGAATAAGCCCTTACAAGGGAAACACAAAAATCATTTAAATAAATTCAGGAGAATATGGGTCAACAGACAGAAGCCAATAAAGACAAAATGCAAACAATTACTTAAAGAACTACAGGAGAACTTGGGACAACAGGCAGAAGTCATGAAAGAGGAAACACAAAAATCTCTTAAAGAATTACAGGAAAACACAAAGAAAGAAGTGAAGGAACAGAGTAAAGTCATCCAGGATCTAAAAACAGAATTAAAAACAACTAAGAAATCACAAAGGGAGACGATTTTGGAGATAGAAAACCTTGGGAAGAAATCAGGGGTCATAGATGCAAATATCAGCAACAGAATACAAGAGATAGAAGAATCTCAGATGCTGAAGATACCATAGAAACCATGGATTCAACAGTCAAAGAAAATGCAAAATGCAACAAGCTTGTAACCCAAAGCATCCAGGAAATCTAGGACACAATGAGAAGACCAAACCTAAGGATTATAGGCATAGATGAGAGTGAAGATTTACAATTTAAAGGGCCAGCAAATATCTTCAACAAAATTCTGAAAAACAGCTTCCCTAATCTAAAGAATGAGATGGCCATGAACATATAAGAAGCCTACAGAACTCCAAACAGACTGGACCAGAACAGAAATACCTCCTGTCACATAGTAATCAAAACCCCAAATGTACTAAACAAAGAAAGAATATTAAAGGCAGTAAGAGAAAGAGGCCAAGTACCATATAAAGGAAGACCTATCAGAATTACACCAGACTTGTCACCAGAGACCATGAAAGCTAGAAGATCCTGGGCAGATCTCACACAGACTCTAAGATAACACAAATGCCAGCCAAGACTACTATACCTAGCAAAACTCTCAATCACCATTGAAGGAGAAACCAAGATATTCCATAATAAAACCAAATTTACACAAAATCTTTCCACAAACCCAGCCCTACAAAGGATAATAGGTGGAAAACACCAATACAAGGAAGGAAATTACACCCTGGAAAAAGCAAACCTTGTTTCATCAAACCCAAAAGAAGATAACCACTCAAACACAAAAATAACATAAAAATTAACAGGAAGTAATACTCACTATTTTTTAATATTTATTAACATCAATGAACTCAATTACCCAATAAAAAGACATAGACTAATAGACTGGATACATAAACAGGACCCTACATTTTACTGCATACAGGAAACACACCTCAATGTCAAAGACAAACACTACTTCAGAGTAAAAGGCTGGAAAACAATTTTACAAGCAAATGATCTCAGGAAACAATCTGGAGTAGCCATTCTAATATCAGACAAAATTGACTTTCAATCTAAAGTCATCAAGAGGGATATCTTGCTGGTCAAATGAAAAATCCACCAAGAAGAACTCTTAATTCTGAATATCTGTGCTCCAAATGCAAGGGCACCCTCATTCATAAAATAAACTTTACTAAAGCTCAAAGCACACATTGTACCTAACACAATAATTGTGGGTGACTTCAACACTCCACTCTCCTCAGTGGGACAATCAGGAAAACAGAAACTAAACAGGGACACAGTAAAACTCATTGAAGCTTTGGACCAATTGGATTTAACATATATAGAACATTTCATCCTAAAGCAAAAGAATATACCTTTTTCTCATCACCTCATGGTACCTTCTCCAAAATCGACCATATAATTGGTGACAAGACAGACCTCAACAGATATAAGAAGATTGAACTAACTCCATACCTCCTATCATATCACTATGGAGTAAGAGGGGTCTTCAATAGCAACAAAAAGCCAGCATGTACATGGAAGCTGAAAAAATACTCTACTCAAATGATAGCTTGGTCAAGGAAGAAATAAAGAAAGAAATCAAAGAGTCTTAGAATTTAATTAAAATGAAGGGACAACATACTCAAATCTTTGGGACAAAATGAAAGCAGTGCTAAGAGGAAAACTCATAGCCCTCAGTGCCTCCAAAAAGAAACTGGAGAGAGCATACACTAGCCGCTTAATGGCACACCTGAAAGCCCTGGAATAAAAAGAAGCTAATTCACCCAAGAGGTGTAGGAGACAGGAAATCATCAAACTCAGGGCTGAAATCAATAAAGTAGAAACCCAGAGAACCATACAAGAATCAACAAAACCAGGAGCTGGTTCTTTGAGAAAATGAACAAGATAGATAAACCCTAGGCCAGACTAACCAAAGGGCACAGAGACAGTATCCAAATTAACAGAATTAGAAATGAAAATGAAGATATAACAATAAAACCTGAGGAAATTCAAAAAATCATCAGATCCTACTACAAAAGCCTATACTCAACACAACTGGAAAATCTGGAGGAAATGGACAATTCCTAGACAGATACCAAATACTAAAATTAAATCAGGATCAAATAGATCATCTAAACAGTCACATAACCTCTAAAGAAGTAGAAGGGGTCATAGAAAGTCTTCCAACCAAAAAAAGCATAGGACCAGATTATTTTTCTTGCAGAATTCTATCAGACCTTCAAAGAAGACCTAACACCAATACTCTTCAAATTATTCCACAAAATAGAAACAGAAGGAACACTACACAACACGTTCTATGAAGCCACAATTACACTGATACCAAATCCACACAACGATCTGACAAAGAAGAACTGCAGGCCAATTTCCCTTATAAATATCGATGCAAAAATAAACAATAAAATTCTTGCCAATTGAATCCAAGAACACATCAAAAAAATCATCCACCATGATCAAATGGCTTCATCCCAGGAATGCAGGGATGGTACAATATAAGGAAATCCATCAATGCAATCCACTACATAAACAAACTCAAAGAAAAAAAAAAAACACATGGTCATTTCATTAGATGCTGAAAAAACATTTGACAAGATTCAGCATCCTTTCATGCCAAAAGTATTAGAAAGAACAGGAATTCAATGCCCATACCTAAACATAGTAAAAGCAATCTACAGCAAACCAGTAGCCAACATCAAACTAAATGGAGAGAATCCTGAAGTCATCCCACTAAAATCAGGGACTAGACAAGGCTGTCCACTCTCTCCATATCTTTTTAATATAGTGCTTGATGTTCTAGATAGAGCAATTAGACAACATAAGGAGGTCAAAGGGATACAAATTGTAAAGGAAGAATTCAAACTAACATCAAAATGACAGGACATAACAATCACTATTCCTTAATATCTCTTAACATCAATGGACTCAATGCTCCAATAAAAAGACAGACTAACAGACTGGATACATAAACAGGACCCTACATTTTGCTGCATACAGGAAACACACCTCAGGGTCAAAGACAAATACTACCTTAGAGTAAAAGGCTGGAAGACAATTTTATAAGCAAATGGTCTCAGGAAACAAGCTGGAGTAGCCATTCTAATATCAGATAAAATTGACTTTCAACCCAAAGTCATCAAAAGAGACTCTGAGGGACACTTCTTGCTGGTCAAAGGAAAAATACAAGAACTCTCAGTCCTGAACATCTATGCTCCAAATGCAAGGGCACCCTCATTCATAAAAGAAACTTTACTAAAGCTTAAAGCACACATTGCACGTAACACAATAATTGTGGGTGACTTCAACACTGCACTTTCCTCAATGGACTGATCAGGAAAACAGAAACTGAACAGGGACACAATGAAACTAATTGAAGCTTTGGACGAATTAGATTTAACAGATATATATAGAACATTCTATCATAAAGTAAAAGAATATACCTTTTTCTCAGCACCACATGGTACCTTCTCCAAAATCGACCATATAATTGGTCACAAGACAGACCTCAACAAATATAAGAAGATCGAACTAATCCCATGCCTCCTATCAGATCACTATGGAGTAAAAGTGGTCTTCAATAGCAACAAAAACAACAGAAAGCCCACATACACGTGGAAACTGAACAATATTCTACTAAATGATACCTTGGCATGTTTCTATCCCATATTTCAATTAATTTAGAATTGTTTTATATGTCTACTGCTTTACTCTTTAATTTTTCCATGAAAATTATCAATTTTAACATGTTTGTCTGAAACATTTTCCATGTAAATCTTTAATTTTATCATAAAGTGTTTTCATTTCCCTTGACATCCCTTTTCAATAAATAAAAGAAATTAAAAAAAAAAAGAGTTCTCTTCCAGCCACCATTTGCAGCAGGGAGTCATGGGGCTTCACCATCTTTAGGGCAGGGCCCACCAGGATAGAGGGTTCTCCCAGCAGTGCTTTCACTTCTGAGCACAGAGGTGAGATTTCCACCTTCTCTCTGGAGGGGAACAGTTAGGAGCATTCCAGGGCATACAATCAGTGGAGTTACTGGGACAGGATTCTTCTATTCACCATTTGCAGCAGGGAGCCAGGTGGCTCCACAGTCTTCTGTAAACAGACCCTGCCAGAATAGAGTTGGTCTCCCAGGATTACACACACAGGCTTACAGGCCCACAGGAGGGACAAACTCCATCCAGAGACAGGAAGATCAACTAACACCAGAAATAACCAGATGGTGAAAGATAAGCTCAAGAACCCTACCAACAGACACCAAGGCTACTTGGCAACATCAGAATCCAGTTCTCCCACCACAGCAAGTGCTGGATACCCCAAAACACCAGAAAAGCAAGAGTTAGATTTAAAATCATATCTCATGATGCTGATAGAGGACTTCAAGAAGGACTTAAATAACTCCCTTAAAGAAATACAGGAGAACATGGGTCAACAGGTAGAAGCCCTTAAAATGGAAACACAAAAATCCCTTTAAGAATGACAGGAAAACACAGACAAATAAGTGAAGGAACCAAACAAAACCATCCAGTATCTAAAAATGAAAGTAGGAAAAAATGAGGAAATCACAAAGGGAGACAACTCTGGATATATAAAGCCTTGGAAAGAAATCAGGAATCATAGATGCAAACATCAATAACATTATACAAGAGATAGAAGAGAGAATATAAGGTGCTGAAGATACCATAGAAAGCATTGACTCTATAGTCAAAGAAAATGCAAAATGCAAAAATCTTGTAACCCAAAATATCCAGAAAATTCAGCACACAATGAGAAGACCAAACCTAAGGATTATAGGTATAGAAGAGTGTGAGGATAACATGTGTTTCTATATATTTCTTCAATTTTATCAGAAATATTTTCCATGCAAATCTTCAATTTTATCAGAAAATATTTATAATACCACTTTCAATCGACTTAGAAATATTTTGTGCCTACAGTTTTATCTGTATAAAGTAGCTAATTTTAACGTGTTTTTCTACATATTTCTTGAATTTAATCAGAGATATTTTCCATGTACATCTTCAGTTTTATCAGAAAATGTTTTTAATTCCTCGTTCAATCAACTTAGAAATATTTTTATGGCTTCCATTTTATCTGTGTAGTTTTCCATAATAATCTTCAATTTTAACATGTTCTATATTTTTCTACAATTTTGTCAGAAATATTTTCCATGTAAATCTTCAATTCTATAATAAAATGTTTCTACCTCCTTTTACAATCAATTTAGCGGTGTTCTTTATGTCTATCATTTTACTCTTTAATTTTCCATAAAAATTGTCAATTTTAACTTGTTTTTCTTTGTATTTTTTCAATTTTGTCAGAAATGTTTTCCATGTAAATATTTAATTTTATCATAAAATGTTACTTCCTTTTTCAATAATAACAAGAGAAAATCTCTATAAGATCCAGTTTTAAGGCATTTTATTATTTAGTGAGTGACGGGGAAGGGCCCATCACACTGTGAGTAGAAGCATCCCTGGACTGGTGGTCCTGAGTTCTGGGAGAAAGCACTCTGAGCAAGCCACGAGTAGCAAACATTCCACGGCCTCTGTATCAGCTTCTGCCTCCAGGTTCCAGCCCCGCTTGAGTTCCTGTCCTGACTTTCTTCGATGATCAACAGTGACGTGGAAGTGTTAGCCAAATAAACCCTTTCCTCCACAAAAAAAGAAAAGAGTTCCAAGGGGCTCAATAGATGGCTCATCCTTTAAGAGCACCTTCTCTCTTCAGAGGATGCAGGTTCAGTTCCCAGAACCCATGTGCAGGCTCACAGCAGCCAAGTTTGTTTCTGGTTCTTTGTTTTTGTTTTGGAGAAAGAGAGAGAGAGAGAGAGAGAGAGAGAGAGAGAGAGAGAGAGAGAGAGAGAGAGAGAGACAGAGACAGAGACAGAGACAGAGATAGACAGAGACAGACAGAGACAGATACAGAAAGAGAGTGAGAGCAAGAGCAAGTATGCATCACAGTCAGTGGGTAGGAATGTAGGAAGAATCTTGGAGGAGTTGGTAGAAAGGAAAAAAATAATCAAAATGTATGAAAAAAAGCTATGTAGAGAAACCCTGTCTCAATAAACCAAAATAATGATGATTATGTTATTATTATTATTATTATTGTTATTATTATTATTATTATTAATTTTATGATAATGATGATAATAGTGATGATGATGATGATGTTTCAAACCAAGCAGGGATGAGAGAGAGGCTCCTGAAGACCCAGTTGTACATTGGCAGTTGATGGCTACTATGAGAGGAGAGTCATTTTCTTTAGACCTCTGGCCCCCAGCAGACTGCTCAAGCCCCAGGGAATGGCTTCAGACCCATGAGCATATGACCACACTGAAGAGGTGAAATGAGTTATAAGAAAGCACATGAAGTTAAAAAAGAGATGTGTTGGGGGATGCTGACAGAAGTTGGACAGAGTTGGAATGGGAAGTAGACATTTTCAATACATTGTATACTGTTTTCCAAAAATAAATAAAATGGTTTTTGATAGTTTTGATTTTGTTTTTTGGGTTTTTTTGTTGTGGTGGTGGTGGTTGTGGTTGTTGTTGTGGTGGTTTGGTTTGGTTGTTTTTTGTTTTCATTTTTGGTTGGCTTCTTTTGGGGTGGGAAGGTTTGAGGTAGGGTTTCATTATGTACCTGTGACTGTCTTGGAAATTATTGTGTAGACCAGGCTGGCCCGGAACTCACAGAATCCACCTGCCTCTGCCATCCAAGTGTAAAGGTGGATTAAGGTTCTTGAATTAAAGGTATGGGCTCCCACCACACCCACCATAAAATGTTATTTTAAAAATAAATAAATATGAAGAATTGAGTTGGAATTTTCATATTTATCACAGGCAAGTGGATGGAACTAGAAAATATCATCCTGAGTGAGGTAACCCAGTCACAAAAGAACACACATAGTATGCACTTACTGATAAGTAGATACTATCCCCAAAACTCACAAGGCCCATGATACAACACACAGACCATATGGAGATTAGGAGAAAGGAAGACCAGAGTGTGTATATTTCAGTCCTGCATTGAGGGGGGAACCAGGTTGATCTCAGGAGGTCAAGGGAGGGGGTGATGAGGAACTGGGGATAGCCACTGGGGGGTCCAGACATCACAGAAATGAGAGGCTCCCAGGACTCAACAGGGATGATTTTAGCAAAGAAGGGTAGATAGAACATTTAGAGACCACCTCCAGTAGACAGGCATGACCCCCTGTGGTGGGATAGGGCCACACACCCATCTCAAAGGTTTTAACCCAGAAATGTTGGCATCCAAAGGAAGAACAGGGACAAATGGAGCAGAGACTGATGTTTGGGCCATCTGAGGACTGCCCCACCTGGACATTCATCCTCTCTGCAGACACCAAACTTTATACTGTTGCCATTGCCAGGAGGCACTTGCTGACAGGAATCTGGTACGGCTGTTCCTTGAGAGGTTTAGCCAGAAACTAACCAATACAGATTAGGATGCTTGGAGCCAACCATCAGGCTGAGCTCAGGGACCCTGGTGGGGGAGCTGGCAGAAGGACCAGAGGAGCTGAGGGGGGATTGCAATCCCATAGAAAGAACAATATCAGCTGGCCGGACCACCCTGTGCTCCCAGGGATTAGACCACCAACCAAGGAATGTACAGGGAGGGATCCATGGTTCCAGAGACATAGGTAGCAGAGAAAGTTCTTGTCTGACATCAATGTGAGGAGCAGCCTTGGTTCTGTGGAGGTTTGATGCTCCAGTTTAGGGGATGCTGGCAGTGTATGGCCGGAGAGGGAGAGTGGGTAGGGGAGCAGCCTCATAGAAGCAAAACTGAAGAAGCAGAGGGAGGTTGTGGGATAGGAAGTTTGTGAGGGGTAACCTGGAAATGAGATATCATTTGAGATGACAAATGGAATAAATAAAAAATATCTATAAATATTATTATTTTTACTCTCCCTTTTAAATTTGTTTATTTTTAGTTTTCGATTATTTTTATATTTTTATTAGATATATTCTTTATTTACATGTCAAAATTTGTCCCATTTCCTGGTTCCCCCCAGAGAATCCTCTAAGCAATCCCCCCTCCCCCTCTTCACCAATTAACCTACTCCCGCTTCCCTGTCCTGGTATTACCCTACACTGCTGCATCCAGCCTTCTCAGGACCAAGGGCCTCTCCTCCCTTTGATGTCCAACAAGGTCATCCTCTGATGCCTATGAAGCCACGGGTCCCTCCATGTGTACCCTTTGGTTGATGGTTTAGTTCCTGGGAGCTCTGGGGGTACTGGGTAGCACACATTATTATTCCTCCTATGGTGCTGCAAACCCATTCAGCTCCTTGGGTCCTTTCTCTAGCTCTTCCATTGGGGACCCTGTGCTCAGGTCAATGGCTGGCTGAGAGTGTCCTCCTCTGTATTTGTCATGCACTAGCAGAGCCTCCCAGGTGACAGCTATATCAGGCTCTGGTCAGCAAGTACTTGTTGGCATCCACAATAGTGTCTGGGTTTTGTAACTGTATATGGGGTGGATCTCTATCTAGGTGGGGCAGTCTCTGGATGGTCTTTCCCTCAGACTCTGCTTCACACTGTATCTCCTCCTGTAGGTATTTTGTTCCCCCTTCTAAGAAGGACCAGAGTATCCATACTTTGTTCTTCCATATTTTTGAGATTCATTTTGTCTGTGAGTTGTGTCTTGGATATTCCAAGATTCTGGGTTAATATCCACTTATCAGTGAGTGCATACCATGTGTGTTCTTTTGTGATTGGGTTACCTCACTCAGGATGATATTTTCCAGTTGCACACATTTGCCTAAGAATTTCATAAATTAATTGTTTTTAATAACGGAGTAGTATTACATTGTGTAAATATACCACATTTTCTGTATCCACTCCTCTGTTGAGGGACATCTTGGCTGTTTCTAGCTTCTGGCTATTATAAATAAGGTTGCTATGAACATAGTGGAGCATGTGTCCTTATTACAGACTGGAGAATCCTCTGGGTACATGCCCAGGAGTGGTATAGCAGGGTCCTCCAGTAGTATGATGACCTACTTTTGAAGAAACCACCAAACTGATTTCCAGTGTGGTTGTACCAGCTTGCAATCCCACCAGGAGTGGAGGAGTGTTCCTTTTTCTCCACATCCTCGCCAGCACCTGCTGTTTCCTGAGTTTTTGATCTTATGGATTCTGACTGGTGTGAGGTGTAATCTCAGGGTTGTTTTATTTGCATTTCCATGATGACTAAGGATGTTGAACTTTTCTTTAGGTGATTTTCAGCCATTTGATAATCCTCAGTTGAAAATTCTTTGTTTAGCTCTGTACCCCATTTCTAATATGGTTATTTGGTTCTCTGGAGTCTAATTTCTTGAGTTCCTTGTATATATTGAATATTAGCCCTCTGTCAGATGTAGGGTTGGTAAATGTCTTTTCCAGCTTGTTGTTTGCTGTTTTGTCATATTTACAATGTCCTTTGCCTTATAGAAATTTTGAAAAAAATAAATTAAAAAAAAGAAATTTTGTAATTTTATGAGGTACCATTTGTTAATCTTGATCTTAGAGCATAAGCTATTGGTGTTCTGTTTAGGAAAATTTCCTCTGTGCCTATGTGTTCAAGGCTCTTCCCCAGTTTCTTTTCTATTAGTTTCAGTGTGTCTGGTTTTATGTGGAGATCCTTGATCCACTTGTACTTGAGTTTTATACAAGGAGATAAGACTGGATTGATTTGCATTCTTTTACGTTCGGACCACTGGTTGAACCAGCACCATTTGTTGAAAGGCTATCTTTTTTACTGGAAGCTTTTAGTTCCTTTGTCAAAGATCAAATGTCCATAGGTGTGTGGATTCATTTCTGGGTCTTCAGTTCTATTCCATTGATCTACCTTCCAGTCACTGTACCAATACCATGCAGTTTTTAACACTATTGCTCTTAGTACTGCTTGAGGTCTGGGATACTGATTCCCCCAGAAGTTCTTTTATTGTTGAGAATAGTTTTTGCTCTCCTGTGCTTTTTGTTAATCCCAAGGAATATGAGAATTGCTTTTTCTAACTTTATGCATAATTGAGTTGGAATTTTGCTGGGGATTGCATTGAATCTGTAGATTGCTTTTGGCAAGATGGCCATTTTTACTATATTAATCCTGCCAATCCATGAGCATGGGAGTTCTTTCCATCTTCTGAGGTCTCCTTTGATTCCTTTCTTCAGAGACTTTAAGTTCTTATCATACAGATCTTTCACTTGTTTGGTTAGAGTAACAGGAAGATATTTTATATTGTTTGTGATTATTGTGAAGGTTGTCATTTCCCTCATTTCTTTCTCAGCTTGTTTATCCTTTGAATATAAGAAGGCTACTGATTTGTTTAAGTTAATTTTATATCTGGACACTTTGCTGAAGTTGTTTATCAGCTGTAGGATTTCTCTGGTGGAATTTTTGGGTTGCTTAAGTATACTATCATATAATCTGCAAGTAGTGATATTTTGACTCCTTCCTTTCCAATTTGTATCATTTGACCACCTTTTGTTATCTAATTGCTCTGGCTCGAATTTCAAGTACTATATTGAAAAGATATTAAGAGAGAGGACAGCCTTGTTTAGTACCTAATTTCAGTGGGATTGCTTCAAGTTTCTCTTCATTTAGTTTGATGTTGGCTACTGGCTTACTGTATATTGCTTTTACTATGTTTAGATATGGGCCTTGAATTCCTGATCTTTCCAAGAGTTTTAACATGAAACAATGCTGAATTTTGTCAAATGCTTTTCAGCCATCTAATGAAATGACCATGTGTTTTTGTTGTTGTTGTTGAGTTTGTTTATGTAGTTAATTACATTGATGGTTTTCCTTGTATTGAACCATCTCTGCATCCCTGGGATAAAGCCTACTTGATTGTGGTGAATGATCATTTTGATGTGTTCTTGATTTTTGCATCAATATTCATAAGGGAAGTTGGTCTGAAGTTCTCTTTCTGTGTTGGATCTTTGTGTGGTTTTGGTATAAGTGGAATTGTGATAGATGGGTAGAGATGAGATGGGTAGTGTTCCTTCTGTTTCTATTTTGTGGAATAGTTTGAAGAATATTGGTGTTAGGTCTTCTTTGAAGGTCTGATAGAATTCTGCACTAAAACCATCTGGTCCTGTGCTCTTTTTGGTTGAGAGACTTTCAATGACTGTTCCTATTTCTTTAGGGTTAATGAGACTATTTAGATGGTGTATCTGATCTTGATTTCACTTTGGTATTTGGTATCTATCTAGAAAATTGTCCATTTCATCCAGATTTTCCAGTTGGATTGAGTATAGGCTTTTGTGGTAGGATCTGATGATTTTTTTTTAAATTCCTCAGTTTCAGTTGTTTTGTCTCTCTTTTCATTTCTAATTTTGTAAATTTGGATACTGTCTCTGTGCTCTCTGGTTAGTCTGGCTAAGGGTTCATCTATCTTGTTGATTCTCTCGAAGAACCAGCTGCTGGATTTGTTGATTCTTTGTCTAGTTCTTTTTGTTTCTACTTGGTTGATTTCAGCCCTGCGTTTGATGATTTCCTGTCTCCTACTCTTCTTGGGTGTATTAGCTTCTTTCTGTGATAGAGATTTCATGTGTGCTGTTGGGATGCTTGTGTATGCTCTCTCTAGTTTCTTTTTGGAGGCTCTCGGAGCTATAAGTTTTCCTCTTAGCTTTCATTGTGTCCCATAATTTTGGGTATGTTGTGCCTTAATTTTCATTAAATTCTATAAAGTTTTTGATTTCTTTCCTTATTTCTTCCTTGACCAAGGTATAATTGAGTAAAGCATTGTTCAGCTTCTATGTGTTTGTGGACTCTCTGTTTTTATTATTATTATTATTAATTATTATTATTATTATTATTAATTTTTTTTTTGCTATTGAAGACCACCCTTAATCTGTAGTGATCTGATAGGGGGCATGGGATTATTTCAATCTTCTTTCATCTGTTTAGGCCTGTTTTGTTACCAATTATATGGTCAATTTTGGAGACGGTACCATGAGGTGCTGAGAAAAAGTTATATTCTTTTGATTTAGAATGAAATGTTCTATACATATCCGTTAAATCCATTTGGTCCATAACTACTTTTACTACTTTACTTTTTAGTAGTTTCACCGTGTCTTTCTTTAGTTTATGTTTCCCTAATCTGTCCATTGATGAGAGCTGTGTGTTGAAATCACCCACAATTATTGGGAGAGGTGCAATGTGTGCTTTGAGCTTTGGTAACGTTTCTTTTATGAATGTGGGTGCCCTTGCATTTGGAGCATAGATGTTCAGAATTGAGACTTGTTCTTGATAGATTTTTTCTTTGATGTGTATGAAGTGTCCTTCCATTTTTTTGGTGACTTTTAGTTGAAAGTCCATTCTATACAATACTAGAATGGCTACCACAGCTTGTTTTCTGGGACCATTTGCTTGGAAAATTGTTTTCTAGCCTTGTACTTTGAGGTAGTGAGTGTCTTTGTCACTGAGGTGACATGCACCATTCCTGTATGCAGCAAAATGTTGGGTCCTCTTCATGTATCCTGTCTGTTAGTTTATATCTTTTTATTGTGGAATTGAGTCTATTGATGTTAAAAGATCCTAAGGAATAATGATAGTTGTTTCTTGTTATTTTTGATATTATTTTTATGTTTGTATGATTTTCTTCTTTTGGGTTAGTTGAAAGAAGATTCCTTTCTTGCTTTTTTTTAGGGTGTAGTTTCCCTCCTTGTATTGGAATTTTCCATTTATTAGTGTTTGTAGGGCTGGATTTCTGGAAAGATATTGTGTAAATTTGATTTTATCTTGGAATATCTTGGTTTCTCCATCTATGGTGATTGAGAGTTTTGCTGGGTATAGTAGTCTGGGTTGGCTCTTAGGGTCTGTATGAGATCTGCCAAGGATCTTCTAGCTTTCATTGTCTCTGGTGGGAAGTCTATGGATGCTGGGATTTGAACTCAGGACCTTCAGAAGAGCAGTGCATGCTCTTAACCAGTGAGCCACCTCTCCAGCCCTCTCCTGTATTTCTTTAAGGGAGTTATTTATGTCTTTCTTGAAGTCCTCCATCAGCATCATGAGGTGTGATTTTAAATCCAGATCTTGCTTTTCTGGTGTTTTAGGGTATCCAGAACTTGCTGTTTTTGGAGAACTTGGTTCACATGGTACCATGCTGCCTTGGTTTCTGTTGGTAATATACTTGCATTTGTGTTTTGCCATCTGGTTATCTCTGGTGTTAGCTGGTGTTGCTGTCTCTTACTGTGGCTTATCTGCTCTGAAAGCTTCTTTTTCTGTGCTCCTGGGAGACCTGTTCTCTGTGTGCACAGGTATGTAGGTACTCCTGGAAGAACAGCTCTCTTGTGGTGGTATTTTTGTATGTAGCTCTGTGGCCCTTGATCAGTTCTGGTTGTGGAGGGAAATCAGAAGACTCCTATTCCAGGCTGCTCCTAGGCTCTTGTGACCTCAGGGTTTTCAGCTGTTTACTCTGAGCAGCAGGGGATGTTCTGCCTGTGCTATCTGGTCTCTCCACACTCCTGGGTGATCAGGTACCTCCCTTCACCACTTGGATATGGTGCACTGTGGCAGAGGATGGTCCCGAGCCAGAGACAGAAACCGGAAGGCCAAATGTTAGGTTTTTAAAAATCGGGGTTTTCAACAAATTGGGAAAAGATCTTCATCAATCCTTCATCAGATAGAGGGCTAATATCCAATATATATAAAGAACTCAAGAAGTTAGACTCCAGAAAACCGAACAACCCTATTAAAAAATGGGGTACAGAGTTAAACAAAGAATTCTCACCTGAAGAACTTCGGATGGCGGAGAAGCATCTGAAAAAATGCTCAACTTCATTAGTCATTAGGGAAATGCAAATCAAAACAACCCTAAGATTTCATCTTACACCAGTCAGAATGGCTAAGATTAAAAATTCAGGAGACAGCAGGTGTTGGAGAGGGTGTGGAGAAAGAGGAACACTCCTCCACTGCTGGTGGGGTTGCAAATTGGTACAACCACTCTGGAAATCAGTCTGGTGGTTCCTCCGAAAACTGGGCACCTCACTTCCAGAAGATCCTGCTATACCACTCCTGGGCATATATCCAGAGGATTCCCCACCATGTAATAAGGATACATGCTCTACTATGTTCATAGCAGCCCTATTTATAATTGCCAGATGCTGGAAAGAACCCAGGTATCCCTCAACAGAAGAGTGGATGCAAAAAATGTGGTATATCTACACAATGGAGTACTATTCAGGCATTAGAAAAAATGAATTCATGAAATTCTTAGGCAAATGGATGGAGCTAGAGAACATCATACTAAGTGAGGTAACCCAGACTCAAAAGGTGAATCATGTTATGCACTCACTGATAAGTGGTTATTAACCTAGAAAACTGGAATACCCAAAACATAATCCAAACATCAAATGAGATACAAGAAGAAAGGAGGAGTGGCCCCTGGCTCTGGAAAGACTCAGTGAAACAGTATTCGGCAAAACCAGAACGGGGAAGTGGGAAGGGGTGGGAGGGAGGACAGGGGAAGAGAAGGGGGCTTACGGGACTTTCGGGGAGTGGGGGTCTAGAAAAAGGGGAAATCATTTGAAATGTAAATAAATTATATCGAATAAAAAAATATAAAAAAAATCAATTCATTAAAAAAAAAAAAATCGGGGTTTTGAGGAAAGATTCCAAGAATTGATTTCTGGCTCCCCCATGCCCATGCATGAATGTGCATATGAACACACAGACCCAAAAACAACTCCACTGGTGCTGGTCATGGACGTTCTCATGCTTATTGTGAAACCAGGAAGATTGGTTTTACAGCAATCCAGCATATCCATTTTTAGACATAACTTGTATTAGCGGTTTACCTTTACCACTTGTGTGCTGTACCTACAGAAGCCAGAAGAGGGCGCAAGGTCCTCCTGTAACTTGAATTACAGATGATTGTGAACAAGATATTGTGAGTGCTAAGTAGTGAATCATATCCAATGCACAAGCAACAAGTGCTTTTAACTGCTGAGCCACTTGTCCCACCATAAGGATTATCTCTTAAAATACTGATGAGAAGTCTCTCTCAGGCCTCTCCTCCAGCTGTCTACTGGACATAAGCCACACCCAGCAGGCTGTTGCTGGGTTCTTTTAACAAATGAATAACTTTGTCACTAGTAACTGGTTTTATACAACTGAGAAAGATTCAAGATTGGGGGGAAATTAATGCAATTTTAACAATACACTCTATTCACAAAAGCTAGGAAATAGAATCTAATTAGTTCTTCACACACTGATGAGTGAATTTTTTTAAAGATGTAGGTAAATGGATGAACACGAACATTCTCTTTGGAAGGAATTGCAAAGAGTGCTAATGTCACCAGGAACAAGGTGGAGTTGCTGGTGGTGAAGGCTCTCCCAGTGGCCTGGGGAGAGGCAGGATAGATGAGGTAGAGACATGGGTTCATATGACCTTCACGTGCAGCTTTAAGGGCTGCATTTGCAACAGATCGAGTGTTGCTAGTTAAGGTTGAAGCTAACCTGTCCAGATAGCTCCCCTGAGCTCAGCACAAAGCGGAGGACTCTCTTTCCCTGCAGGGCTTCCTCCTCTCTACCTGACAGGAAATCCCAACCCCCACACTCTTCCTAAGGAATGTCATATAATCCTTGGCAAAATTACAAGTTCAACTTCCTGGAAAGCCTCTACATGAAAATGAGGAATCCACAGAACCCTCAACCTCAGCCAATGAAACTCCACCCTAAAAAGGACCCCTTCCCACTTTCCAAGGATTATAAATTCCTTGTTTACCCCTAATAAAGAGCACAAGCTGTTTTGCTGACTATGTTCTAAGAGAGCTGTTTTCTGAAAGCTGTAACATGGACATCCCCAACCCCACACACATTGCCTCCACTTTCCATCCCCCAACCTGACCCCAGCATTTATTCCAGACTTTCACCCTTTCTTTCCTGATGTGTAAAAAAGACTCAGGCCCCAGAACTCAGTTCCTCTCCATCTTTCCCCACTTGGTGTGCAGCAGCGAGCACCCGGAAACCCAAGGGGAAGAGGCAAAAATGGAACCACAGTCAAAGGAGTGGAGGATTGTATGGAGCTGTGGTGCACCAGGTTCAAGACATCCTCACCTAGTCCCCAGTGTCCTATACCCACTCCCTAACCCAGAAAAGCATTTCTGTGATCCCTGAACATCAGCAGAGATCTGTATAAACCAGAATAGAGGTTGGGATCCTGCTGAGAATCAAAGCTGTCCTTGCCATAAAAGCAAAAGACCGTCCCTGATAAGGTGTGGTTACTTGGAGAAGGCACCTGTGCGAGGTGCTCAAAGCTCACCAAGGTGATTACTCAAGGAAAAATGGGTGAGAGAACAGAGTGGTCTCCACCATATCTGCCGGAGTGGACCTTTTCTGACATTGTTTGAGAATGTGTCTTTTCTTTGTTCAAAACCTATATTGAGAAATAATAAATTAATAATTTAATGATGCAGCCAGGTGTGATGGTGTACAACTTGAACTCCAGCACTTAGGAGGAAGAGGCAGAGAGGCAGAGAGGCAGGAAGTGAGTTGGAGTCCAAGTCCATCCTGGTATACAGAGTGAGCTCAAGGCTTGACATCCAGGACTCCACAAAGAAACTCTGACTCAAAAAAAAAAAAAAAAAAAAAAAAAAAAAAAAAAAAAAAAAGGCTTGGTGATGAACCTGAAGCGTGTAAGCTTTTATGAGGTGGGGTCACTCTTTGCCTGTTTTGTCTTTTCAAGACAGGGTTTCTCTGTGCAGCCCTGGCAGTCCTGGAACATAATGTAGACCAGGCTAGCTTCAGAGATTCATCTGCCTCTGCCCTTGGAATACTGGGATTAAAGGTGTGAGTCACCACTACCCAACTGTAATTTTGTTTTTTTTTTTTCCTGACTTTCTGTCATATATATCATCATTGTGTTTGTATACTTCCTACTGCCTTCTCTAATTCCCTTCTCATCCCCATTGACCCCATTTTTCTTCCCCCCTGAATCAGAGTCTCACTGCAGCATTGGCTGGCCTTCAACTTGCTGTTATAGAACAGTATGACTTTGAACTTACAGAGCTCTCTGTTTCTGCCCCTGTCCCACCCCTGCCCCTGCCTGCCCCTGTCCCTGTCCCTGTCCCTGCCCCTGCCCCTGTCCATGTCCCTGCCTCTGCCTCTGCCTCTGCCTCTCAAATACTGGGAATAAAGCGACCCACTACACCCAGCCACCCCTTCTCTTTTGCTGTCTTTTTTTTTTTTTTTTTTTTTTTGTATTCAGGTCTTGAGTAATTGAACACCACTATAGTTCATGGTTGTCACAGCCATGTCATAACCAGGAGACAGCATTTTATGACATTGTTCCTTTGGACCTTACAATCTTTGCACCCTCCTCCCAGTGTTTCTGGGTCTTGAAGAAGATATAATAGATGTTATGTTTAGGATCCAGACTTAATGGTCAGTTATTCTAAGCACTTTGAACACTTGTGAATCTCTGTATTAAACATCGACCTCTGATAAATTTCTGTGATCTGGGCTGGACTGAGACTTGCCTGTGGGTATAAGCATAAATACTTGGAAGGCAGAGTGACTAGTGTGTGTTTCACAAAACTGAACAATCTTAGAGTCAAACTCTATTTTTTGAGCACAGATGTAATACAACCATGACTAATCCATGTACTATATGACCAAAATAAAACTCCAAGCACAGTGTCATATCCTCTATGGAACCTTAAAACCTTAAGAGAGGAAGGCACAGTGGTCTCCAGTAGAACAGTTAGAGCATTCCTTGTGGCCTTGCTTGGAGGTCAGCTTTTGTTTTTAACAGCTGTGATAAGACTCACCACTGTCTTAAAACTTTCAATGACTTCCTCACTCCTCCAGTTTACTTTTTGATATGGTTCATCTTGGGAAAACGCACAGCTTCAGAAATAGATTTTACACTCTTACATGTTAAAGTTATCTGGGAGAGAGATGTTTTCCTCTGGGTACATCTAAGTAATGTGCAGTAAACAAGTTCATTGACCCCCATGGGTGACAAGATGGTCCAGGTCCACTGGGAGAAAGAGTCCTGTCATCCTGTCCTTGATTTAGCTGTGTCTCCTAGCCAGGCTTTCTGAGACACATCCTATCAGTGGGATTCGCACTGCCCTGAAGGGCTCCCAGTGCCCAGAACTCAGAGCCAGAGAAAGTTTCACACTGATCCTCTTCCCCAGTCTGTCCTGTCTTAGATTTTGGAATTTTTTCTTCAGATTACTTTTTTTCTATTTTTCTTTCTAAGTAATTAAATTGTACCTTTCTTGTGTTTCTTACCAATCCTTGTCTTTAGTTCATAATATTTTCACTGTTTTGCTACATTTATTTATTTATTTATTTATATTTGCAGCTGTTGAAGACATCTCCACATGCCCTTTGTCCTTGTGTTTCCACCTAAACTACCTCCACTTTCATTAGAGTTAAATCTCGTTTGGCATATGCAATGTAGTAAAGTACATCTGTAATGTTCCTTTGAACACTGGAGCTACATGCTCATTAGTGTTTACACTTTACCCATCAATTACCACTGTTATGTTTGTGTTTTTGTTAAATTATGGACATGCTATTAGGTAACTGAAATGTAATGTTTTGGTCATGATTTATGACATATTTGAAATAATAATAGAAAACCATATGCATTTAGTGTATTTAGTCCAATTTCGAGTTTGCTGTTGTTGTTATTGTTGTTGTTGTTGTTGATGATTCATTGAATCTTTATGAGGTCTTATTCACAGATACACGTCCTATCTGTATATTGTATTATGAATGTGATTACATGTACAAGCATGACTTTCACGACATTTGCCCATAATTCCCTGCTGTATCACTCTACCACTTCCATTTCTCACACATGGCTAAGTCTCCCCATTGGGTTTGTGAATTTCTCCTCCAGATTCCACATATGTGTCATGTTTATCTGTGTGAGAGTGCTTTATTCCACATAACACAATGATCTGCAATTCTGTTAATTTCCCTACAAATAATAAGAGTGATAGAAAAAAATTTCTCCAAGAATGTGCTCAACACTGGGCCTTTCATAGTAGCAACTTGTCTCTGTGTTCTTTTTTTTTTAAATTTATTGATATATTTATTTACATTTCAAATGATTTCCCCTTTTCTGGACCCGCACTCCCCGAAAGTCCCATCAGTCCCCTTCCCTCTCCCTGTTTTCCCACCCAACCCTTCCCACTTCCCTGTTCTGATTTTGCTCTATACTGCTTCACTGAGGCTTTTCAGAACAACATAATCCACACATCAAAAGAGGTACAAGAAGAACGGAGGAGTGGCCCCTTGTTCTGAAAAGTCTCTGTGTTCTTGATAATAGAAGCTCTACACAGGGATTGGGACCCCAGAATAACCCAAAGGTTAGACTCAGAAACAAATCCCAAGTGAAAAAAATCTTTCATTGAGAATTGTTTTTAACATTGAAATATGTCTGTGCAGTGTGTGCACGTTGGTGCCACAGAGGCAGGAGGAAGGCTCCAGATCCCCTGGAAATGTGCTCACAGTGGTTAGCTTCCACATGAGTACTGGACTCTGCTCTGGGTTCTCTGGAAGAGCAGCTGGTGCTCTTAACCACAGAACCATCTCTCATCCCTGTTGTGAAATCAAAAATAAATACCTTGGAAGTGTTTAAGAGTATGACTCTCCAAAAGTGTTCAGATATGTATGTTACTGTCTACTTGGGAAAGATTAGAACTTTCAAATGGGACTTTAAAAATATATAGTGTGGGCTAGAGAGATGGCTCAGCAATTAAGAGCACTAGATGTTCTTTCAGAGGTCCTGAGTTCAATCCCCAGCAACCACTTGGTGGCTCACAACCATCTGTAATGGAAACTGATGCCCTCTTCTGGTGTGTCTGAAGATAGCTACAGTGCACTCATATACATAAAAGACAAAAATAATTCTTTAAAAAATTATATGCTGTGACTAGTGAATAAAAGCTCTTTATAACATGCAAGTTTGCCTTCCAGGTCATTAACATGCTGCTTCTTAATATAATAGCACTCAGAAGATTTTTGCTTTGAGCCCACCTGCTTCAATACTTTCTATCTTTTGAGGCTCTCGAGACTCCCTGAAATGCAGTTCCCAGAAGTATAGCATCTGGACCTGAAATACTAAGGAGTTGGACATTTTTCTAAACTTCTCTCCTCCTGATGTGTCTGTTAGTATATTTTCCCACAAACCTCAGTATGTAACTAGCTTTATACGTCAATCTGATTCATTTTCTCTGAAGGCCTGACTGGGATGTTGTTTCCAAGCAACATCCTCTTAGGGGTTTTCTTCTTATCTGAGTTCTGTGTGGGTATCATAGGGAACTCATTGCTCTTCATGCTGTATGTGTACACATTCTTGGTCAAAGCTTGCTTTAACAGACCCATTGATCCCATTTTCATGCACCTGATGATAGTCAATATATTGACAATCATATTCTCTATTAAACCATATATCACGTCATCCTTTGGAGTGCCCAATTTTCTAGATGATACTGGCTGTAAGGCAGTTGAGTATGTCTACAGAGTCACCAGGTCTATGTCCACCTCTACCACTTTTATCCTAAGCACATTATAAGCCATGACCATCACTCCCAGTAATTCTAAGTGGGCATGGCTTAATCCTAGACTCTGTAAATGGACTTTTTGCTCCTTCCTGTTTTCCTGGCTTGTCAACATAGTCATATACATGCACCTCATTAAGACCATGATAGCAAAAACTAATTACACTGATATTGATTATGGTTATTCTCATGTTTACTGTGTAAGTCTTCCACCCAAGTACCCAAACCCAAGATTATTCCTGAGTATTTTCATAACAAGTGACCTGCTCTTTCTGGCCATTATGGTATGGACCAACCTCTACATGGTGACCCTCCTCTACAAGTACCGCAAGAGAGCCCAGCATCTCGGCAACCCAAGCCTCTCCTCCAAGTCGTCTCCTGAACGCAAAGCTCCTCACACAATCCTGTTGCTTGTAAACAGCTTTGTGTTCTTTGATTTGTTGAATAACTTTGCCACTCTTTATGGTAAGTTTTATACACATGAAAGAATGCTAAGTTTGGGGGCAATGATCACAATTGTGGCATTATTTTACCCTATACTCTGTCCATTTCTACTGATGAACACTAATAAAATTCTTTCACTGTGTATTTATTTCCTACCAATACTGAAAATTACCTATTTTCAAAAAACAGTTGGTGCCTGATATGATGCCCAGATGTTCTTTTTAACAAATATATCTTTCTAGTGATTTTTGTGTTATATTGGAAGCTGTGTGGCTCTTAAGTCCTTGGTATGGTCCCAGTTATAATTGTCACAAGTTGTACATTTTCAAATTTTAGATTTTAATATTTTTATCAATAAAATTGCATCCACACCATTCAACAACTTTCATATTTACTGTCCATTGAAATTATAATACTTTAGAGCTTGTAAAATAAAAACTCATCTTGTTAACCTCCACATAAATACCATCATAAATACACACATAAATTTTGTACACAAGAGCAGACACACAAACCTATACACACAAAGATAAATAGATAAAAATAGATAGATAGATAGATAGATAGATAGATAGATAGATAGATAGATAGATAGATGATAGATAGGCAGATAGGTAGGTAGATAGAGGATAGAGTTTTCAAAGATTTTTTTTTATGTTGACACTTAGAGAAGTATTTATTTTACTTGTTGTCTTAGTCAGGGTTTCTATTCCTGTACAAACATCATGACCAAGAAGCAAGTTGTGGAGGAAAAGGTTTATTCAGCTTACACTTCCATGCAGCTCTTTATCACTAAAGCAAATCAGGACTGGAACTCAAGCAGGTCAGGAAGCAGGAGCTGATGCAAAGGCAATGGATGGATGTTTCTTACTGGCTTGCTTCCCATGGCTTGGTCAGCCTGCTCTCTTATAGAACCCAAGAGCACCAGCCCAGGGATGGCACCACCCACAAGGGACCCTCCCCACTTGATCACTAATTGAGAAAATGCCCCACTGATGGATCTCATGGAGATACTTCCCCAACTAAAGCTCCATTCTCTATTATAACTCCAGCCTGTGTCAAGTTGACACATAAAACCATCCAGTACAATTGACCCCTTGTCAACTTGACACATAAACACATTACTATTAAGCCTCAACCTGTACTTTCTTATTCATCCCCAAGATCTAAATAACTTCAAAAGTTCCATAGTCTTTACATATTAAAAGTTCAATCCCTTAAAAATGCCCAATATCTTTTAAAATTCAAAGTCTTTTAAAAATTCAAAGTCTCTTAACTGTGGGCTCCACTAAAATACTTTCTTCCTTCAAGAGGGAAAAATATCAGGGCACATCACAATCAAAAGCAAAACTCAAACTCCAGTGATTCAATATCTGGGATCCAATTCATGATCTTCTGGGCTCCTCCAAGGGCTTCTCCAGCTCTGCCCTTTGTAGCACACAGTAGTTCTTCCAATGGGGGTGCAACCTGCCCCCCCCAAATCTTCCAGTCTGCCCTCCAACTCCTCCATTGTGTGTTCAATGGTTGGTTGCTAGTATCCGCCTCTATATCTGTAAGGCTCTGACAGGGCCCCTCCAAAAGACAACCATAACAGGTTCCTTTCGATACTCACTTCTTGTAATCTATAGTAGCTTTCTGGTTTGGTGACTTTATAGGATGAATCCATAGGTAGGACAGTCTCTGGATGGCCTTTCCTTCACTTTCTGCTCCATACTTTTTCTTCATAGTTGTTCCAGTGAATATTTTGCTCCCTTACTCCGAGGAACCAAAGCAACCCCACTTTGATCTTCCTTCTTCTTGAGCTTCCTGTGGTCTGTGAATTGTAACTTGTTTATTTGAAGCTTTTGGGCTAATATCCACTTACCAGTGAGTGCATATCATATGTATTCTTTCGTGATTGGGTTACTCACTTAGGATGACACTTTCTAGTTCCATCCATTTGCCTAAGAATTTCATGAATTCATTTTTTAAATAGCTGAATAGTATTCCATTGTGTATATATACCATAATTTCAGTATGCATTCTTCTGTTGAGGCACATCTGGGTTCTTTCCAGCTTCTGGCTATTATAAATAGGGCTGCTATGAACATAGTGGAGTATGTGTCCTTATTACATGTTGGAGCATCTTCTGGGTATAAGCCCAGGAGTGGTATAGCTGGGTCCTCAGGTAGTACTATGTCCAATTTTCTGAGGAAATGCCAAACTGATTTCCAGAGTGGTTTTACCAGCTTGCAATCTCACCAGCAATGGAGAACTGTTTCTCTTTCACCACATCCTCTTCAGCATCTGCTTTTTCCTGAGTTTTTCCTCTTAGTCATTCTGACTGGTGTCAGGTGGAATCTCAGGGTTGTATTGATTTGCATTTCCCTGATAACTAAGTATGCTGAAAATTTCTTTAGGTGCTTCAGAGCCATTCGAATTTCCTCAGTTGAAAATTCCCTGTGTAGCTCTGTACTCCACTTTTTTTTTGTAAAGTTTTTTTTAAAATTTTTTTATTCGATATAATTTATTTACATTTCAAATGATTTCCCCTTTTCTAGCCCCCCATTCCCCGAAAGTCCCGTAAGCCCTCTTCTCTTCCCCTGTCCTCCCACTGTACTCCACTTTTTAACAGGGTTATTTGACCCTCTGGAGTCTAACTTCTTGAGTTTTTGGTATATATTGTATATTAGTCCTCTATCAGATGTAGGATTGGTAAAGATCTTTTCCCAATTACTTCCTTGCCATTTTGTCCTACTGACCTTTGCCTTATAGAAGCTTTTCAGTTTTATGAGGTTCCACTTGTTGATTCATATTCTTAGAGCATAAGCCATTGGTGTCCTATTTAAGAAAATTTCCCCTGTGCCTATGTGTTCAAGGTTCTTCCCCACTTTCTCCTCTATAAGCTTCAGTGTATCTGGTTTTATGTGGAGGTCCTTGATCTACTTGGACTTGAGCTTTGTACAAGGGGATAAGGATGGATCGATTTGCATTTTTCTTTTTTTTATTGAAAAGGGAAGTAAAAACACTTTGTGATAAAATTAAAGACTTACATGGAAAATATTTCAGATAAACACATTAAAATTGACAATTTTCATGGAAAATGAAAGAGTAAAGTGTTAGACATGTAAAACATTTCTAAATTAATTGATGGAATAGAAACATTTTATGATAGAATTGAAAATTTACATGGAAAATATTTCTGATGAAATTGTAGAAAAATGTAGAAAAGCATGTCAGAATTGAAGATTATCATGGAAAACTTTATATAGATATAATAATGGTAGGTATAAAAGTATTCCTAAGTTGATTGAAAGTGGAATTATAAGTATTTTCTGATAAACTTGGAGATTTACATGGAAAATATTTCTGATAAAATTGAAGAAATAAATGGAAAAACATGTTAAAATTAAAGATTTTCATAGAAATTATACAGATAAAATGATAGGCATAAAGATAATTCTAAGTTGATTGAAGCTGGAATTATAAACCTTTTCAAATAAAATTGAAGATTTAGATGGAAAATATTTCTCACAAAATTCAAGAAATATATAGACAAACATGTTAAAATTGACTATTTCATGGAAACTTTTACATATAAAATGGTAGATATAAAAACTCTTTCTAAATTAATTGAAGGTGGAATTAGAAACATTTGTGATAAAATAGAGGAAATATATAGAAAGACATTAAAATTGAAGATTATCATGAAAAATAATGCAGACAAAATGGTAGACATAAAGGAAGCATAACTAAATTAATTAAAAGGGGAATTACAAACATTTTCTGATAAAACTGAAGATTTACATGAGAAATATTTCATTAGTCTATGTCTTTTTATTAGGGAGTTGAGTCCATTGTTGTTAATAGATATTAGGGAATAATGACTGTTGCTTCCTGTTATTTTTTATGCTATTTTTATGTTTGTGTGGGTATCTTCTTTTGGGTTTGTTGGAAGATTACTTTCTTGCTTTGTCTAGGGTATAGTTTCCCTCCTTGTGTTGGAATTTTCCATCAATTATCCTTTGTAGGGCTGGATTTGTGGACAGATATTGTGTAAATTTTGTTTTATCATGGAATATCTTGGTTTCTCCATCTATGATGATTGAGAGTTTTTCTGGGTTTGGTAGCCTGGGATGACATTTGTGTTCTCTTAGGATCTGTATGAGGTCTGCCTAGAATCTTCAAGCTTTCATCATCTCATAGGTCTGCCTTTATAAGTTACTTGCCCTTTTTCCCTTACTGCTTTTAATATTCTTTCTTTGTTTAGTGAATTTGGTGTTTTGATTATTATGTGCCAGGAGGACTTTCTGTTCTGGTCCAGTCTGTTTGGAGTTCTGAAGGCTTCTTGTATGTTCATGGACATCTCTTTCTCTTATTTCCAAGGTTTTCTATATGTAGAGATGTCTCACTTTGTGATTTCTTTATTGTTTCTACTTCCACTTTTAGATCCTCGATGGTTTTGTTCAATTCCTTCTCTTGTTTGTTTGTGTTTTCCTGTAATTCTTTAAGTGATTTTTGTGTTTCCTCTTTAAGGACTTTTTTACCTGTTGACTGCTGTTCTCGTGTATTTCTTTAAGGGAGTCTTTAAGTTTTTCTTCAAGCCCTCTATGAACATCATGAGGTACGATTTTAAATCCAACTCTTGCTTTTCCGGTATGTTGGGGTATCCTCGACTTGCTGTAGTAGGAGAACTGGGTTCTGATGTGGCCATGTGTCCTTGGTTTCTGTTGGTAGGGTTCTTGTGCTTGCCTTTTGCCAATCTGGTTATCTCTGGTGCTAGTTGGTATTGTTTTCTCTGGCTGGAGTTTATTCCTCCTGTGGGCCTGTAGGCCTGTAGGACTGTGTCCTTATTCCTCTGAGGTCAAAAGTGAAAGCACTGCTGGGAGATCACTCTCTTCTTGTAGGCTATGCACAGAAGGCTGTGGAGGTTCCTGGCTCCCTGGTACAAATGGTGGAGGGAAGATTTCTGACCCAGCTGTTCCACTGATCTTGTGCCCTGTGTGCTCCTAGCTGGTCCCCTCCAAAGAGGCAATTTGGATTTTTCTTCATGCTGACCTCAAGTTGATCCTGCACTTTTTTTGTTGTTGTTGTTGTCAATTCGAAATTTACTTATTTAAAAAAAAAAAAAAACAAATGCTGGCATTGTCCAGAAAATTTTAACAGGTTTATTTAGAATTGTTATAAAGTTGAACTGTTGAAATTTGTTCACTGGATCCTGCACTATTTGTTAAAAATTCTGCTTTTTTTTTTGTTTTTTTGTTTTTTTTTTTTAACCACTGGAAGTTTTTAGCTCCTATGTCAATTATCAAGTCACCATGGGTTTGTGGGTTCATATTCTATTGCATTGATCTTCCTGTCTGTCTCTGTACCAATACCATACAGTTTTTGTCACTATTGCTCTAAGGTCAGGGATGGTGATTCCCCCAGGAGATCTTTTGTTTTGGAGAATAGTTTTCCTATTCTGGGTTTTTTGTTGTTCCAAATGAAATTGCAGATTGCTCTTTCTAGCTCTATGTAGAATTGATTCAGAATTTTGATGGGGATTGCATTGAATCTGTAGATTGCTTTTGGCAAGATGGCCATTTTTACTATATTAATCCTTCCAATCCATGAGCATGGGAGATCTTTCCATCTTCTGAGAGCTTCTATGATTTCTTTCTTCAGAGTCTTGAAGTTGTTGTCATACAGATCTTTCACTTGCTTAGTTAGAGTCACAGCAAGGTACGGAATATTATTTGTGACTATTGTGAAGGGTTTCATTTCCCTAATTTCTTAGCTTGTTTATCATTTGAGCATAGGAAAACTACTGATTTGGTTGAGTTAATTTTTTTCTTTTTTTATTATTTTCTTTTATTTTTTATTCAATATATTCTTTATTTACATTTCAAATGATTTCCCCTTTTCTGGCTCCCCACTCCCCAAAAGTCCCATAAGCCCTCTTCCCTCCCCCTGCTTCCCCATCTACACCTTCCCACTTCTCTGTTCTGGTATTCCCCTATACTGCTACACTGAGTCTTTCCAGAACCAGGGACTACTCCTCCGTTCTCCTTGGACATCATTTAATATGTGTATTATGTCTTGAATATTCAAAGTTTCTAGGCTAATATCCACTTATCAGTGAGTGCATACCATGATTGATCTTTTAAGACTGGGTTATCTCACTTAGTATGATGTTCTCCAGCTCCATCCATTTGCCAAAGAATTTCATGAATTCGTTGTTTCTAATGGCGGAATAGTACTCCATTGTGTAGATATACCACTTTTTTGTATCTATTCCTCTGTTGAGGGACACCTGGCTTTTTTCCAGCTTCTGGCTACTACAAATAGGCTACTATGAACATAGTGGAGCATGTGTTCTTATTGCATGCCGGGGAATACTTTGGGTATATGCCCAGGAGTGGTATAGCAGGGTCCTCCAGAAGTGTCATGTTCAGTTTTCTGAGGAACCACCAGACTGATTTCCAAAGTGGTTGTACCATCTTGCAATCCCACCAGCAGTGGAGGAGTGTTCCTCTTTCTCTACATCCTTGCCAACACCTGCTGTCTCCTGAGTTTATGACCTTAGCCATTCTGACTGGTGTGAGATGAAATCTTAGGGTTGTTTTGATTTGCATTTCCCTAATGATTAATGATGTTGAGCATTTCTTAAGGTGCTTCTCAGCCATCCAAAGTTCTTCATGTGAAAATTCTTTGTTTAGCTCTGTACCCCACTTTTTAATAGGGTTATTTGGTTCTCTGGGTTCTACCTTCTTGAGTTCTTTGCATATATTAGATATTAGTCCTCTGTCTGATTTAGAGTTGGTGAAGATCTTGTCCTTTTGACAGTGTCCTTTGCTTTACAGAAACTTTGTAGTTTTATGAGGTCCCATTTGTCAATTCTTGATCTTAGAGCATAAGCTATTGGTGTTCTGTTCAGGAACTTTTCCCCTGTGCCCATGTCCTCAAGGGTCTTCCCCAGTTTCTTTTTTATTAGTTTCAGTGTGTCAGGTTTTATGTTGAGGTCCTTGATCCACTTGGAGTTGAGCTTAGTACAAGGATATAAGAATGGATCGATTTGCATTCTTCTGCATGCTGACCTCCAGTTGAACCAGCACCATTTGTTGAAAAGGCTATCTTTTTTCCACTGGATGCTTTCAGCTCCTTTCTTGAAGATCAAGTGACCATAGGTGTGTGGGTTCATTTCTGGGTCTTCAATCCTATTCCACTGATCTACTTGCCTGACATTGTACCAATACCATGCAGTTTTTAATCACTACTGCTCTGTAGTAATGTTTGAGGTCTGGGATACTGATTCCCCCAGAAATTCTTTTACTGTTGAGAATAGTTTTAGCTCTTCTGGGTTTTTTGTTATTCCAGATGAATTTGAAAATTGCTCTTTCTAGCTCTATGAAGAACTGAGTTGATTTTGAGAACTGATTTTGATGGGGATTGCATTGGATCTGTAGATTGCTTTTGGCAAGATGGCCATTTTAACTATATTAATCCTGACAACCCACGAGCATGGAAGATTTTTCCATTTTCTGAGGTCTTCTTCGATTTCCTTCTTCAGAGATCTGAAGTTCTTGTCATATAGGTCTTTCACTTCTTTGGTTAGAGTCACCCCAAGATACTTTATGCTGTTTGTGGCTATTGTGAAGGGTGTCATTTCCCTAATTTCTTTATCAGTCTGCTTATCCTTTGAGTATATGAAGGCTACTGATTTGCTTGAGTTGATTTTGTAACCAGCCACTTTCTGAAGTTGTTTACCAGCTGTAGTTCTCTGGTAGAGTGTTTTGGGTCACTTAAGTATAGTATCATATCATCTGCAAATAATGATAGTTTGACTTCTTCCTTTCCAATTTGTATCCCTTTGACCTCCTTATGTTGTCTAATTGCTCTAGCTAGGACTTCAAGAACTATATTGAAAAGATATGGAGAGAGGGGGCAGCCTTGTCTAGTCCCTGATTTTAGTGGGATTGCTTCAAGTTTCTCTCAATTTAGTTTGATGTTGGCTACCGGTTTGCTGTATATTACTTGACAGGAATTCAAGGGTTGAGTTAATTTTATATCTAGCCACTTTGCTGAAGTTGTCTTTCAGCTTTATGAGTTCTCTGGTGGAAGTCTTGGGGTTGCTTAAGTATACTATCATATCATCTGCAAATATTGATATTTTAACTTCTTCCATTCCAATTCATTTACCTTTGATGTCTTTTTGCTGTCTAGTTGCTCTGCCTAGGACCGCAAGTACTATATTGAATAGTTAGGGAGAGAGTGGGCAGCCTTTTCTGGTCCGAGATTTTAGTGGGATTGTTCAAGTTTCTCTCCATTTAGCTTGATGTTAGCTACCGGTTTACAATATATTGCTTTCACTACATTTAGGTATGGGCCTTGAATTCCTGATCTCTCCAACACTTTTCTCATGAAAGGATGCTGAATTTTGTCAAAAGCTTTTTCAGCATCTAATGAAATGACCATGTGGTCTTTTTCTTTGATTTTTTTTAATGTAGTGTATTACATTGATGGATTTCTGTATATTGAACCATCCCTGCATCCCTGGGATAAGACCTACTTGATTGTTGTGAATTAATGTTTTGATGCATTCTTGGATTTGCTTGGCCAGAATTTTGTTGAGAATTTTTACATCAATGTTCTTAAGAGAAATTTGTCTGAAATTCTCTTTGCTTGTTTGTCTGTGTTTGGGTTAGGTATAAGCATTATTGTGGCTTCATAGAATTAATTGGGTAGTGTTCCTTGAGTTTCTATTTTGGTTGTGACAGCATGCACAAGACCTATACCCACTCAAACCAAACCAAATGCCAGTTAAGGACAGGGTCGTGAGCACAAAGTCTCGATTATGCTGAGGAACTACTGGCTGCTGTAAGCTGCTGGCAGAAGGTTGGTTTACTTTAAGGGTGTAACACCTGGTAGGTCTACCATTCTCCTCTGGTTGTTCACTCATCCAAGGGAATATGGACAGCACAAATTTGATAGGATTTTTTTTTAAGGACACAAAGTTATTCAAGTAAGAAAAGTGAGGAGGATTTGGAAAGAACTGAATAATAATCGAATAATATTGTTTTCAAAGGACTTTTCAAAGATTTTTTTTAAAAAGTTGCTCAGTTTTTATACTGATTCCAATATCCTCCCTTTAATGTATCAAAGTAGAGATTAACCTTTATACATATATAGAAAGGAACGAACCCTGACCTTCAACCCCAGATTTCTGGTATAAAACTTCATGGAAAGAGAATAGCTCCCCTACACATTCATCTGTCAAGTTCAGAACATGTGTTCTACCCTCCTTATGAGAACATACTCTCTGTTCCATGGAAGACTATTGTGTATCCTGCCCAAACAGTGTGCTTTGAACTTCTCCATGCTCAATAGATGACATGGTGCCAGACAGTGAATTTTACTTTTGCTTACCATAGAGGGATTGGACATGGCTGTAAGACATGTTATTTCCCCTAGATTCTTACTTTGAAATTCCTTCTTATGATAACAAGCTATTTCTCTAAGTATTGTGTTAAATATTCCTTATAAATACATGATGTAAGAAACATCTTATGTGTGTGTGTGTGTGTGTGTGTGTGTGTGTACTTAAAATGTAAAGTAGAGCTGGCTCAGTGGTTAAGAGCACTGAATGCTGTTCCAGAGGTCCTGAGTTCAAATCCCAGCAACCACATGGTGGCTTACAACCATCTGTAATGTGATCAGATGCCCTCTTCTGGCATGTCTGAAAACAGATACAGTGCACTTACATATAATAAATAAATAAATCTTCACTCTGCCCAGTTCTTTCTGCTGGAGCAGACTCTTTCCTGGTCTGCTCCAGTGAAGAAATCATCTCTTGATCCATCCTAGAGAACCTGCTGCACTCAGAGCTGTTGAGGACTCACTGCACTCAGAGTAGTTGAGGATCAACTGCACTCAGAGCAGTGGGACAACATCTGGCCTGCTTCACAGAAGACCCACGAGTCTGAAGGCCTCCCAGGAGATCTACTGCAGCCAGGGCAACAGATCAGCAGCTTCTCTGCACCTGTGAAGAGCCCCCAGTTGGAAGGCCTCAAAGGTGGTTTCCTATAGCCAGGGCTGTAGGCCTACTGGGAGACCTGAATCAACCCAGGGACAAAAGAGGCAGAAGGCAGACTCCAGACCAACAAACACCAGGGATATACAGATGGCAAAAGGCAAGCACAAGACCATAAGCAGCAGAAGCCAATATGTGTGGGCATCATCAGAACTCAGTTCTCCCACCACAGTAAGTCCTGAATACAACAACACAGCTGAAAATCAGGAAGCCGATCAAAGATTCTATCTCATGCAAATAATAGAGTTCTTTAAGGAGGATATCAATAACTAACTTAAATACAGGAAAACAGGTAACCAGGTGAAGGAATTGAAAGCAATCCAAGACCTTAAAGTGGAAGGAAAAACAATAAAGAAAAACACAAATGGAGGCAAACCTGGAAATGGAAAACCTAGGAAAGAAGTCAGGAATTGCAGATGCAAGTATCACCAACAGAATACAAGAGTTAGAAGAGAGAATCTTAGGTGTAAAAGATACTGCAGAAGAGATTGACACAATTTGTCAAATAAAATTCAAAACATTAAAACGTGTAACCCAAAGCATCCAAGAAATTCAGGACACAATGAAAGACCATATCTAAGAATAATCAGAACAAAGGAGAATGAAGATTTTCAGCTCAAAAGTCTTGAAAATGTCTTCAATAAAATCCTAAAAGAAAACTTCCCCCACCTAAAGAAAGAGATGACTGTAAAGGTACAGGAAGCCTTTAGAACAGAAAAGAAAGGGGACCAGAAAAGAAAATCCTCTTGTCACATAATAATCAAAACACTAGATGAACAGAACAAATAAAGAATATTAAAAGCTGCCAAGGGAAAAGGGCCAAGTAACATACAAAGGTAGACCTATCAGAATTACACCAGACTTCTCAACAGAGACTGTGAAAGCCAGAAGAAGCCTGCCCTGAGGTCATTCAGACTCTAAGATAACACAAATGCTAGGCCAGGCTACTATACCCAGCAAAACTCTCAATCAACATAGATGGAGAAACCAAAATATTCCAGTACAAAACCAAATTCAAACAGTATCTATCTACCAATCCAGCCCTACAGAGGATCCTAGAAGGAAAACTCCAACACAAGGAAGGAAACTGCACCAAACAAGGACAATATATTAACCATCACACAACAAAGTCAAAAGAAGAGAACCACAAGCACATAAAGCCACCTACAAAACAAACGTATCAGGAGCCAGCAGTCATCTCTCTTTAATATCTTTGAATATTAATTGACTCAACTCACCTATAAAACGATATAAGCTAACAGACTGGATTCACAAACAAGGTTCAGCATTTTGCTGCATACGCAAACACACCTCAATAACAAAGACAGACACTATCTCAGAGTAAAAGGATGGAAACAGGTTTCTAAGCAAATGGTCCCAGGAAACGAGCAGGAGTTGCCATTCTAATATCCAATAAAATAGACTTTCCACCAAAAGTTATCAAGCATGATGAAGAAGGACAGTTTCTATTCATCAAGGGAAAATTCACCAAGAAAAAGTCTCAATTCTGAACATCTATGTCCCAAATGCATGAGCACCCACATTCATAAAGGAAACTTTACTAAAGCTCAAAACACACATTGAGCCTACACTGTAATAGTGGGAGACTTCAATACCCAACTCTAGCCAACTGACAGATCATGGAAACCGAAACTAAACAGACACAATGAAACTAAGAGAGGTTATGAACCAAAATGGATTTAAGAGACATCTACAGAACATTTCACTCTAAAACAAAAGAATACATCTTCTCAGCACTTCATGGTACCTTCTGTAAAAGTAACTATATATTTGTTCACAAAACAATCCTCACCCAATACAAGAAGATTGAAATAATACCATGAATCCTATCAGATCACCATGGGCTAAGGCTGGTCTTCAATAACAGCAAAAACTACAGAAAGCCCAGATACACATGGAAACTGAACGATTCATTACTCAATGATAACTTGGTCAGAAAGAGAAGAAATAAAGAAAGAAATTAAAGACTTCCTGGAATTTAATAAAAATATTATCACATCATGGCCAAACTTATGGGGTACAATGAAAGCAGTGCTAAGAGGAAACTTTATAGCACTTAGTACCCAGCTAAAGAAACTGGAGAGATCTTACACTAACAACTTGACAGCACACCTGAGAGATCTAGAACAAAGAGAAGCAAACTCACCCAAGAGGAGTAAAAGGCAGGAAATAGTCAAACTCAGGGCTGAAATCAACCAAATAGAAACAAAGAAAACAATACAAAGAGTCAACAAAACCAGAAGCTGGTTCTTGAAAGCATCAACAAGATAGATAAACCCCTAGCCAAACTAACCAAAGGGTGAAGAAACAGTATCGAAATTAACAAAATTGGAAATGAAAAGGGAGACACAGCAACAGAAAACAGAGAAATGGAGGAAATTCAAAAAATCATCAGATCCTACCATAAAAGACTATATTCAACAAAACTGGAAAATCTAGATGAAATGATAGTCTTCTAGACAGATATCACATCTGACAAAGTGGGGAGGAGATATGGGATATGGAACAGTTGGCGAGTGGACAGTGGTGGTGGTGAACAAAATATGGAGTGTTTTATCAATTAATTAATTGATAAAAGAAAGCTTAAGCTTTACACCTGATTTAGTCTTTGAAGTTGTTTGTAAATGACATCCTTTGAGCTATATTTCAGAAACCAAAAAATCATATGTATATCATTTTAAAGATACTTAGGATCCCCCATTCTCTCTGTGAACATCCCAGTTTAAACTTAAAGCTTATAAAATAATTTGTCTCCATCTTTGCTTAATAAATTATATTATGCTTCAAAAAATGTCAAAGTAACACTTTCTTTCCTCCTGGGGCAACCATTGAGAACATTTCTTATTGATTTTACTTTAGGTTTAATGCTTTTGAAGCATCCAATTCATAATTCAGGTATTTTTATTTTAAGTGGAAAGAATTATATTGTACAAAGTCTTTAAATTTTGACATTGTTTTTATTATATGTCTATGGCTCCTGTTCTGCATGCATACATGTCTATGCAACATGCACATGCAATGCCTGCAGGGAACAGGGGAGGTGTTAGATTCCCCTAACTACAGTTAAAGATACCTATGAGTAATGTAACCATGTATGTGCTGGAATCTAACCTCGAAGAGCCAGTGCTTGTAACTACTGAGTCACCTCTCCAAGTCTGTATATTACAAATTCTTAAGGGATGTAAGATTTATATTGGAAAATACAATTTTGAAGTTGTAGAAACACATTTAAAAGTAATGTTATATTTATTTTTGGGAATTCAATATAATTTCTTCTGATCATCTTCATCTTCCTTCTCTGCTTTCTCCCATATTCTATTCTACCTCCCCTAAAACTCAACATTGTGAATTCCACCCCCTCCCACTGTTTCTGTCTGTCTGTCTGTCTGTCTGTCTTTATCTATATAACTCCTTTTTCTCACAATCTAATTAAAATGTGAGTAAAAGCCAGGTATGGTGACTCACATCTTTAATCTCAGTACTCAGGAGATAGAGGCAGATAGATCTCTGTGAGTCTGTGGTCAACTTCATCATATCAAGTTCAAGGATAGCCAGTGGTAATAGAGAGAACTTGTCTCAAAAAACAAAAAGCAAAGCAAAACAACAACAGTTGATCAAGTCCAGTATCTGTTAGCTTTGGCATGGGTCCTAACCTTGAGTGAAGTGGATATGCCAGTATCCCACCAAATAAACTGATTTTTCTTCTCCCAATAGCAAACAAATTACAATAACCCTTTAGCTAGGAATGGAATGTCCTGACCTCTTTCCCCTCCTCTATGTTAGGATTTTATCTGGCTTGAGATTGTGCAGGCCTTTTGTAGACTGTCATGACCTCTGTGAGTTAATATATGCATCTGCCCTGCTGTTCTGGGAAATACTGGCTCCTTTAAGTCATTCCCCATCTCCGAATCTTAGCTACCTGTCTTAGTTAAGATTTTATTGCTGTGAAGAGACACCATGACCAGTGCAACTCTTATAAAGGAAAGCATTTAATTGGGGCTGGCTTACAGCTTTGGAGGTTTAGTCCATTCTTGACATGGTAGGAAATGTAGTGGTGTGCAGGTAGACGTGGTGCTGGTGAAGGATGAAAGTTCTACATGTTGATCTGCGGGCAGCAGGAGAGACTGAATGTTACACTGTTTGTTACACTAACTGTAGCTTGAGCATAGGAGACATCAAAGTCAGCCTCCACAGTGACAGCCTTCCTCCAACAAGGCCACACCCAAGAGTGCCACTCCCCATGGAACAAGAATTCAAACCCACAAATCTATGGAGACCATTCATATTCAAACCACCACACCATTTTTCCAACAACTCTTCCTTATATATCCCTTAAAAGAAGAATGTGATAAAGACAACTAATTTAAGGCTAAGTCTAACAAGAACCCAGACCTTAGTACAACTGACTCCATTGTGGAAGTACTATTCAGGCCATAAAATTTAGCATATAGACAGCATCAGGCAAAATGAAAACAAAGGCCTAATCCTTCCAAGTTTATACTTCTGGGAAAATCTCTAAATGCAACAACTTGCTTTTGACTTTTGTAGTTCCACTTCTGGCTAATTGTTCATGTTCACTGAAATATATCTTCACAGGATATGGTTTTTTTTGTGCATAAAAGTTCAGCCTGACAAAGGTTGGGGGCTACACTGAAACCCTGAACACTGGTATAGTTACTAGCCAGTTAATAAAGACTTTCTATTGGCTTTAACCTGTGTCTGAGTAGTCTCTGGTAGATTCCCCACAACACTCAAAGTCTCTTGGGTCTGCTCATTGACAAGCTGTGGGTCTCCATGTTAACTGCCATCTATTTGAGGAGAATCTTCTCTGATGAGGGTTTGTGGATGTAGCAATAAGTAATTGAGGATCATTTTATTGTTGTGTCCTGTTGACAGTAGGAACACAGATCACATGATGCAAGGCAGTGTGAGATGACCAGGGTGTTGACAGTCATGGACTCTTAGCACTTTAAACTTTAACTTCCCAATACTCTCATGAGTTGCCTTGTTCATGGCGTCTTATCACAAGCAATGGCAAATTAACCAAGATAACAGTACATACCTGAGTCATAGAACATGAATAAGTGAAGTGGGTACTGACCTGGTATTTTCATTCCTTCTGGCTAGACTTCATGGTGCTGGAAGGTAATATAAATGCTACTAGAGGTGAAGAGTGACTGTCAAGCTTATCCACTTGGAAAACCAGTGAAATACAATAACAACCTACCTGGTGTGAGATGCACCCTGATGCAGTACTGACATGGTAGCTATGGATTTATGCAACCATTTTACAGCCCAGGTTTAAGGTCCAGTTCATGAGGTGCAAGTCATACCTGACACTATTAACCAGACTGACAACCTGTGACTAGGTAGGGTATAATAACTAAGAGAAAGCCTATTATTACAAACTTACTAAATGAACATAGCATTAAATGATTTCTAATGGCTTATTGCTTTGCCTGTATATCAGTGTATCTTTCAATCCTCATCAAGGAAGCTCTTTCTTTCAGTAGATAGCAACACACACAGAGACCCACAAATAACATGTGGGAGATAAGAGCATTCATTGTAGGCATAAATTTTTCTCAACTTATTTTAATAAGTGCTCAGCCTCCCCTCTAGCCCATTAACAACCACAGGTAGTGGAAAAGAAAAGGTATTAGGACACTGGGGAAGCAGCCCTGTTTAGAAAGAGTTCTTTGGGGGCAAGTTCAATCTTTGTTTTCATAATATCAGCAGTTCAGTCCAGTAGCAAACAGTAAATATGAACCAAGAGCTGCAGTACAATCACCATACACAAACCAGAAACTGCAGTTCAGTTCAGAAGATGCAAGGTTCACCAGCCAGCCTGAGGTGTTCTCTCTATGGCATCAGTACAAGGGGATCTCAGCATCACAATGTAAGGTGAACCAATACATGTGTATCATTAGTAAAGAATAGTGAGGCGGAGCAAAGCGAACCAGTGCTTGAGCTCCCGTTGTCTGTGGGGTCATATTTATATTCCTTATGAATATCATGTGTCCTTTTACAAGATTACTATAGCAAAAATCCTTTCATCTGTGTCTGCTTCAGAAAAACCTTCTTTCACATGTGTGCTTTAGCAAAATATCCTTGCACCTGTGTTATCCAGCAAAAAGTCAAGTGACATAACTGGCTTTCCAAAGAAACCAGAAGTTTCCACTTCACTTCATGTAGTGATGTGTATATTAGAGGCTGACTTTAATAAATGTCTGGCTGTAAATGAAATGTGCAGCAAACCCTTTATGTCTGACTTGACTGAAGTATTTCAGCAAAGCCTTTGCCATGTTTGGGTTAATCAGTAGAGCCTGAGAAATTGTTATGAGACTGAACCTTGAAGAAATGTTGTCTTTCTAGAAAGTCGTATGTGGTCCTACATGAGAATTTGTAGCTGCACTAATCTTGTTCCTGAGACACTCCTGGCAGACCTGGAGTTCCTACTTTTGATTATGGATGGCCATGGTCAAAAGGGACTGAGATTTGTAGTGTTGTCTGCTCTTATGAGCAACAAAGGGCAAGATAACTTTGGTAGCTGGAACCTTTTGCAGCCCCAATTAACCTTGTATGATGTTTGGATAAAGTAACTGGAGTGAGTTAGCTGGGTATCAGTCTTCCCTGGGAGGTGGTACCCCTCTGCTTCTTCAGATAAATGATGGCTTAGCATCTTGGTGAGCTTCTCTCTCTACTATGGCACCTACAACCAACATCCATCAATAGTTTCAAATTGCTTATTCCTAAATAGGAAATCCATATCACACCCCTTCCCTCAAGACTCGAGGTTTACTTAGGAAGTGGGACTAGAAAGACTCTTACGAGCCAAAGGTGATGGATATTTCCAAAGAAGCTAAGTTTGGGGCACAACAGAACCCATGCACATGTTAATTTACAGCATTACAAGATGAGGGCAGGTTCAAGTCAGACAAAAATCCCAGTGTAGAAAAAGAGAGTAAGCACATAGGCCCACCAATAACTAGAAATGTATTGGAATTTGATAGCCGATTGGGAAAATGGAATAGTGTTTGTTAATCTGTGACCTCTGTTATACTGAACACACTGTAGGACTGGTGTGCTGTCAAGCTGCTAGTGTATGCTCTCATCAGTTTCTTTTGAGGCACTTACATCTGTGAGTTTTGCTCTTAGCACTGCTTTCATTTGTCTTAAAAGCCCAGAATACCCAAGACCACATGAAGCTCAAGAAGAAGGAAAACCAATGAGTGGATGCTTTGGTCCTTATTAGAAGGGGGAACAAAATACTCGCAGGAAGAAATACAGAGACAAAGTGTGGAGCTTGAGGAACTTGAGGTTCCTATCATACAGATTTTTCACTTGTTTGGTTAGAGTCACACCAAGATACTTTATTTTGTTTGTGGCTATTGTGAAGGGGGTCATTTCCCTAATTTCTTTCTCAGCCTGTTTATCCTTTGAGTATAGGAAGGCTACTGATTTGCCTGAGTTGATTTTATAACCAGCCACTTTGCTGAAGTTGTTTATCAGAGGTAGGAGTTCTCTGGTAGAATATGTGGGGTCACTTAATTATACAATTATATCATCTGCAAATAATGATACTTTGACTTCTTCCTTTCCAACTTGAATCCATTTTACCCTCTTTTCTTGTCTAATACCTCTGGCTAGTACTTTGAGTACTGTATTGAACAGGTAGGGAGAGAGTGGACAGCCTTGTCTTGTCCCTGATTTCAGTGGGATTGCTTCAAGTTATCCTCCATTTTGTTTGATGTTGGCTACTGGCTTGCTGTATATTGCTTTTTATGTTTATGTATCGACCTTAAATTCCTGTTCTTTCCAAGACCTTTAACAAGAAAGGATGCTGAATTTTGTCAAATATTTTTTCCAGCATCTAATGAAATGACCATGTGATTTTTTTCATTGAGTCTGTTTATGTAGTAGATTACGTTGATGGATTTCCATATATTGAACCATCCCTGAATTCCTGGGATGAAGCCTACTTGATCATGGAGAATGATTTTTTTTGATGTGGTCTTAGATTAAGTTGGCAAGAATTTTATTGAGTATATTTGCATTGATATTCATAAGGGAAATTGTTCTAAAGTTTTCTTTCTTTGTTGGATCTTTGTGTGGTTTTGGTATCAGCGAAATTGTGGCTTCATAGAACGAGTTGGGTAGTGTTCCTTCTGTTTCTATTTTGTGGAATAGTTTGAAGAGTATTTGTGTTAGGTCTTCTTTGAAGGTCTGATAGAATTCTGCACTAAAACTATCTGGTCCTTGTGTTTTTTGGTTGGGAGACTGTCAATGACCATTTCTCTTTCTTTAGGGGTTATGGGCCCTTGTAGATGGTCTATCTGATCCTGATTAAACTTTGGTATTTGGTATCTGTCTAGAAAATTGTCCATTTCATCCAGATTGTCCACTTCTGTTGAGTATAGGCTTTTGTAGGAACTGATAATTTTTTGAAATTCCTCAGTTTCTGTTGTTATTTCTCCATTTTCATTTCTGATTTTGTTAATTTGGATTTTGTCTCTGTTCCCTCTGGTTAGTCTGGCTAAAGGCTTATCTATCTTGTTGATTTTTTCAATGAACCAGCTCCTGGTTTTGTTGATTCTTTGTATAGTTCTTTTTGTTTCATCTTGGTTGATTTCAGCCCTGGGTTTGATGATTTCCTGCCTTCTACTCCTCTTGGGTGTATTAGCTTCTTTTGTTTTAAAGCTTTCATGTGTGCTGTCAATCTGCTAGTGTATGCTCTCTCCAGCTTCTTTTTTGGAGGCATTCAGTGCTGTGAGTTTTCCACTTAGCACTGCTTTCATTGTGTCCCATAAATCTGGGTATGTTGTGTCTTCATTTTCTAAAAGGTTTCAATTTGTTTTCGTACTTATTCCCTGACCAAGGTATCATTGAGTAGAACATTGTTCAGTTTCCATGTGTATGTGGGCTTTCTATTGTTTTTGCTGCTATTGAAGACCACCCTTACTCCATAGTTATCTGATAGGAGGAATGGAATTAGATTGTTCTTCTTATATCTGTTGGGGTCTCTGTTGTGACTAATTATATAGTCAATTTATAAGAAGGTACCATCAGGTGCTAAGAAGAAGGCATATTCTTTTGCTTTGGGATGAAATGTTCTATAGCTATTTCTTAAATCCATTTGGTCCAAAACTTTAATTAGTTTCACTTTGTCTCTGTTTACTTTGTGTTTTCCTGATCTGTCCATTGAGGGGAGTGGGTTGTTGAAGTCACACACAATTATTGTGTGGGTTATGATGTGTGCTTTAAGCTTTAGTAAAGTTTCCTTTATGAGTGAGGGTGCCCTTGTACTTGGAGCATAAATGTTCAGAATTGAGAGTTCTTTCTGGTAGATTTTTCCTTTGATGAGTATAAAGTGTCCTTCTGTGTCTTTTTTTGATGACTTGTGGTTGAAAGTCTATTTTATTGGATATTAAAATGGCTACTCCTGCTTGTTTCCTGGGACCATTTGCTCAGAAAACTGCTTTCCAACCTTTTACTCTGAAGTAGTGTTTGTCTTTGACACTGAGATGTGTTTTCAGTATGCAGAAAAATGTTGAATCTTTTTTTACATTTCTAGTCTATGTCTTTTTTTTGGGGAATTGAGAACATTGATGTTAAGAGACATGACGGAATAGTGATTGTTGTTTCCTGTTATTTTTGTCATAATTTTTGTTTGTGTGTTTATCTTCTTTTGGGTTTGTTGAAAGAAGATTAATTTCTTGCTTTTTCTATTGTGTAGTTTTCCTCCTTTTGTTGGTTTTATTCCATTCATTATCATTTGAAGGACTGGATTTGTGGAAAGATACTGTGTAAATTTGTTTTTGTTATGAAATACCTAGGTTTCTCCATCTACGGCAACTGAGAGATTTGCTGGATATAGAACAGTTTGGTTAGGCATTTGTGTTCCCTTAGGGTCTGTATGACATCTGCCCAGGCTCTTCTGGTTTTCATAGTGAGAAGTCCAGTGTAATTGTGATAGGTCTGCCCTTATTTGTTACTTGACCTTTTTCCCTTACTGCTTTTACTATTCTTTGTTTGCTTAGAACATTTGGTGTTTTAATTATTATGTGATGGGAGGAATTTCTTTTCTGGTCAAATCTATTTGGAGTTCTGTAAGCTTCTTGTATGTTCAAAGGCATCTCTTTCTTTAGGTTAGGGAAGTTTTCTTCTATAATTTTATTGAAGACATTTACTGGCCCTTTAAGTTGGAAATCTTCAGTCTCTTCTATACCTATAAACCTTAGGTTTGTTCTTCTCATTGTGTTCTGGATTTCCTGGATGTTTTGGGTCAGGAGCTTTTTGTATTTTTCATTTTCTTTGACTGTTGTATCAATGTTTTCTATGGTATCGCCTGCATTCAAGATTCTTTCTTATATCTCTTGTATTCTGTTGTTGATGCTTGGATCCATGACTACTGACTTATTTCCTAGGTTTTCTATGTCCCAAGTTGTTTCCTTTTGTGATTTCATTATTGTTTCTACCTCCATCTTTATATTCTGGATGTCTTTGTTCAATTACTTCACCTGTTTTTGCTGTGTTTTCCCTTAGTTCTTCAAGGACTTCTTCCTATTTACTTGTGTTCTCCTGTATTTCTTTGAGGGAGTGATATATGTCCTTCTTGAAGCCCTGCTGCCATTCTGTGTGCAGTTTAGCTGTGGATGAATTTAAGAAGCCTTCCCAGCATATCTGTCTGTGGGATGGAGTCACCTCCAGTGAGGATGCCAAGACACCATAACCTGAGACAGAGAGGGAGGTACAAAGAACCTGTCAATGTTCCCATTTGCCAGCCTACTTGTGCAGACCATGGTCTTATCAGATATTTTGTCTCATGTCTCCTAATACATTTCCTTTCTTATTTTCTCTATACTTCACACACATTTACTATTTTCTATTCTTTATCTTAGCATGTGTTCTAGCAAGTGTTCTACATGTATTGGTGTAGGAACCCATCTTCTTATCTTTTCACAAGTATTTCCATTGACAACCTGTCCTCTACATTTGATTGCAGATATTTTTTGCCCTGGCCAAGGCAGTGCACAGTCTCACTTGTATTCTTTACAAGGTACTGATGACATTAAAGCTCCTTTCTCCAGTCATCCCTATCAAAGTATGTTCTCTTTCCAGTGTGGTCAGAAATGTTACAACTAAGTTCTGAGCTTCCACCTTAGCTTTGCAGACTGCCTATGTCTATGCTTGTCTTGACAGGCACTGATGTCACCATCAAATGGAAGAGTCTTGTGCTGGACACAACAGCTCCGTTTAAAAGGTCAGTTACTTTCACAGCTACGAATCTGTCATTTCAAGCTCTCCTGGCTTTTGAGGTTGCTGACTTGTCATCTGATGTCATTCTCACAGAGCTATCTTGGAGGGAGGGTTGGCAATCTATAGTTGTAACATGTAAGACTCGTTCTGGGGTTCACGTGTTTTTGTGATTAGATATTTTCTTTATTTACACTTCAAATGTTATCCCCTTTCCTTGTTTCCCCTCTGAAAACCCCCATCCCATCCCCTCTTCCCCTGGTCACCAACCCACCCACTCCTGCTTCCCTGTACTGGCATTCTCCTACACTGGGTCATTGAGCCCTCAGAAAACCAAGGGCCTCTCTTACCATTGACCATCTGCTAATATGTGACTGAAGCCATGTGTCTCTTCATGTGTACTCTTTGGTTGGTGATTTAGTCCCTGGGAGTTTTGGGGTTACTGGTTGGATCATATTGATGTTCCTCCTATGGGGATACAAACCCCTTCAGCTCCTTGGGTCCTTTCTCTAGCTCCTCCATTGGAGAATATCTTGACTATGACGTGTTTTTGTGTGGTTCCTCCCTGGTCATGTCTATTCACAGTGTATTTGTGAATAGCATTGACTCTAGTTCTGTTGGTTGACTTGTCAGTGCCTGTAGACTTTCTCACATTGCTCTTGGTTTGGTTGGGTGTCCCAAATATCTGGACAAACTCATCCCTTTCTTTACATATTCCTCAAAGTATGGTAGTCTTTATGTCATCTCCCAGTCTAGAAATTCCTTCTCAGCATCATCTCATCTGCTTCAGTTTTCAGCCATGCTTCTGACTTGATTGAGTGGGTCTGTCACCTGCATAATTTCTGTTTGCTCCCAGAGCTCCAACTTCCTTTCCAACTCTCTCACAAAGGAGAAAGTTGGCAAGGAAAGTTATCCACTCGATTGCTGGGCCTTTCATCCACTCTGCCAGTTTTCTCATCTGGGGCCTGAAATGGTCTGCTTACTTCTTTCATTAATTTGGGTCCTGCACAAGGCTGTGGATCCTCTGAACACTAAGACTCTAAAATGTTTTTCAAAAATTTCACACACACACAAACACACACACACACACACACACACACACACACACACACACACACACACCCTTTCCTTGATTCTATTTCTATTTGTTCTAGTGTTCTATTTGGAGGTGTGATGACAGTGAATATTTTCTCATTCATGTGCGCAGGTATGTGTGTGTATGTGTGTGTGTGTGTGTGTGTGCATGCATTTTTGAATGTGCATGTGTTTGTGTGTTTGCACATTGTTGGGTGGATGTTTCTGTCTGGTTTTTAACTCATTTTCTTCAATTATTTCACCTCTTGTATTGTTTCTGTCCGGTTGTTGTTCTCAGCTGAATTTGTTTCCTATACATTGTGTGGAGTGTGGAGGGAGAGCAAGAACAGCAGATGCAGTGATTGACAGCCCGCCCAACTTAACCTGAAGTAGAACAATTGTGCTTCACCTGTGGCCCCAGTCAGGTCCAGGTCCAGTGGAAGTAGAGAGCTTTTGTCTAGGCAAGCTTTTGTCCAGACTGCACCCAGTTTAAAGGCAAAGGTCTCATGTTCCTTTGACTCTGCATTCCTAGCCAGTGAATGGTAGGGAAGGTTACTTTGTTCAGGAGATTTACAGAGACTCAGCCTCATGCTCTGGTGTCCTGTTTCTGCTTTGTCTCCACAGTCAGGGCTGCCTTGACACATCCAGACCCAAGGCACATCCCTGCAGCTGGGCCAGTTTACCTGACCATGGATTGTATGTATTGGCTTGTGTTCACATCTGTGCACAGAGGAGGCCAAGGGCATTTTCAGCTTTCTAAATTTTTAATGAAAGTGTTCTGGGTGAATTAGATTCCTCCCCATTCATATCGGAATGACAGTGGGCCTGGGTCTCATGGACGTGACATGATTTGTACAAGGAACCTATCCTGTCTGTCTTGTGGCTAGGAGGTTCAATGTATTTGGGTCCATCCTTGTTCCTGTTTGGATCCACCGCCATATCTAGGGTCTTGATCTGACAAGATAGCCTTGGAATAAGGATCTTCTTAAGGGTATAGATTTCACCCTGCCTATGGTGAGCATGTAACTGAGCCTGGGTGGTTAAGGTTGCCCTGGAATGCTGGCTGGCTTGATTGACTCTAGCACACATCTCAGCTGGACTGGAACAGAGGCACTGAGCTGCTCTGTGGGCCCCAGCCAAAACCTAGGTCCACAGTGCTGCTTCTGATGTGCAAATATGTATCATTCTGTGACTACATCTCTTTGCTTTTATCTCTCAGGATACTTCAGGATCTATTCAAATTTTCATGTCTGTATCTCCCCAACATGTATCAGTTTTATTTATAAATAAGGCAGCTATGAACATGGTAGAGCATGTGTCCTTGTAACATGTAGGAGCACCTTCTGGGTATATGTCCAGGAGTGGTATAGATCAGTCCTCAGGTAGTACTATGTCTAATTTTCTGAGGAATCACCAAACTGATTTCTAGAGTGGTTTTTCCAGCTTGCAATCCCACCAACAATGAAGAAGTGTTCCTCTTTCTCCACATCCTCTCCAGCATCTGCTGTCTCCTGAGTTTTTTCATCTTAGCCATTCTGACCAGTGTAAGGTGGAATCTCAGTGTTGTTTTGATTTGCATTTCCCTGATAACTAAGGATGCTGAACATTTTTTTAGGTGCTTTAGAGCCATTTGAGTTTCCTCGGTTGAGAATTCCATGTTTATCTCTGTACCCCATTTTTAATAGGGTTATTTGACTCTCTGGACACTAACTTCTTGAGTTCTTTGCATACATTGCATATTAGCCCTCTATCAGATGTAGGATTGGTAAAGGTCTTTTTCCAATTTGTATGTTGTCGTTTTGTCCTATTGACTATGTCCTTTGCCTTACAGAAGCTTTATAGTTTTATGAGGTTCCATTTGCCGATTCTTGTTCTTCGAACATAAGCCATTGGTGTTCTGTTCAGGAACTTTTCCCTGTGCTCATGTGTTCAAGATCCGTCCCCACTTTCTCCTCTATAATCTTCAGTGTGTCTGGTTTTATGTGTAGATCATTGATACACTTGAGCTTGAACTTTGTGCAAGGAGATAGGAATGAGTCAATTTGCATTTTTCTGCATGCAGACCTCCAGTTGATCCAGTACCATTTGTAAAAAATGCTGTCTTTTTTCCACTGGATGTTTTTAGCTCCTTTGTCAAATATCAAGTGACACTACATGTGTAGGTTCTTTTCTGAGTCTTCTATTCTATTCCATAGATTTTCCTGCCTATATGCATGCCAATACTAAACAGTTTTTATCACTATTGTTCTGTAGTAGAGCTTGAGGTGAGGGATGGTGATTCCTGAAGATCTTTTGTTGTAGAGAATAGTTTTTGCTATCCTGGATTTTTTGTTATTCCAGATGAATATGAGAATTGCTCTTTCTAAATCTATGAAGAATTGATTTGGGATTTTGATGTGGATTGCATTGAATCTGTGGATTGTTTTCGGCAAAATGGCCATTTTTACTATATTGATCCTGCCAATCCATGAACATGGGAGATCTTTCCATCTTCTGAGATTTTCTTCGATTTCTTTCTTCAGGGGCTCAAAGTTCTTCTCATATAGACACTTCACTTGCTTCTTCAGGTTCACACCTAGGTGTGAAATATTATTTGGGACTCTTGTGAAGGGTGTCATTTCCCTAATTTCTTTCTCATCTTGTTTATCCTTTGAGTAGAGGAAGGCTACTGATTTGCTTGAGTTAATTTTATATCCAGCCACTTTGCTGAAGTTGTTTATCAGCTTTAGGAGTTCTCTGGTGGAAGTCTTGGGGTCACTTAAGTATTCTATCATATCATCTGCAAATAGTGACATTTTGACTTCTTCCTTTCCAATTTGTATACCTTTGACCTCCTTTTGCTGCCTGATTGCTCTGGCTAGGACTTCAAGTACTATATTGAATAGATAGGGAGAGAATGGGCAGCCTTGCCTGGTCCCTGATTTAGTGGGGACTACTTCAAGTTTTTCTCTGTATAATGTGATCTTAGCTACTGGTTTGCAGTATATTGCTTTCACTATGTTTATGCCTTGTATTCCCAATCTCTCCAAGACTTTTATCATGAAGGGATGCTGGATTTTGTCAAAAGACTTTTCAGCATCTAATGCAATGACCATGTGGGTTTTTTTTTCCTTTAGTTTGTTTATATAGTGGATTATATTGATGGATTTCTGTATATTGGACCATCCCTGCATCTCTAGTATGAAGCCTACTTGGTCATGGTGAATTATAGTTTTGATACATTCTTGGATTCAGTTGGCCAAGATTTTGTTCAATATTTTTGCATCAATGTTCATGTAATATTCCTTGAGTTTCTATGTTGTGGAAACAATTGAAGGTTATTGGTATTAACTCTTCTTTGAAAATCTGATAGAATTCCCTGATAAACCCATCTGGTCCTCCCCCCCCCTTTTTTTTGATGGGAGACTATAAATGACTGCTTCTATTTCCTCAGGACTTATGGGACTATTTAGATGGTTTATCTGATCCTGTTTTAATGTTGGCACCTGATATGTATCTAGAAAGTTGTTCATTTCATCCAGGTTTTCAAACCTTGTTGAGTATAAACTCATGTAGTAGAATCTGATGATTTTTTGAATTTCCACAGTTTCTGTTGTTATGTCTCCCTTTTCATTTCTGATTTTATTAATTTGGATACCATCTCTGTGACATCTGGTTAGTCTGACTAAAGGTTTATCTATCTTGTTGATTTTTTTCAAAGAACTAGCTCCTTGGTTTTTTTTGATTTTTTGCATAGCTCTTTTTGTTTCTGTTTGGTTGATTTTGGCCCTAAGTTTGATTATGTCCTGCTGTCTATTCCTCTCAGGGGTATTTGCTTCCTTTTGTTCTAGAGCTTTCAAGTGCACTGTCAAGCTGTTAGTGTAAGCTCTCTCCATTCTCTTTTTGAAGGCACACAGAGCTATGAGTTTTCATCTTAGTACTGCTTTCATTGTGTCCCATAAATTTTGGTATGATGTGTCTTCATTTTCATTAAATTCTAAAAAATCTTTAATTTATTTCTTTATTTCTTTTTTGACCAAGCTATTATTGAGAAAAGCAAAGTTCATGTTTATGTGTGTTTTCCATTGCTTTTGTTTGAGCTTAAGACCAGCCTTAGGCTGTGGTGATCTGATAAGGTACATGGAATAATTTCAATATTTCTGTATCTGTTGAGGCTCGTTTTGCAACCAATTATATGATTAATTTTGGAGAAGATACTATGAGGTATTGAGAAGAAGGTATATTCTTTTGCTTTAGGGTGGGATGTTCTATAAATATCTGTTAGATCCATTTGTTTCATAACTTCAGTTAGTTTCACTGTGTCTCTGTTTAGTTTCTGATTCCATGATTTGTGCATTTTTGAAAGTGGGGTGTTGAAGTCTCCCACTATTACTGTGTGGGGTGCAATGTGTGCTTTGAACTTTATTAAAGTTTCTTTTATGAATGTGGGTGCCCTTGCATTTGGATTGAGTGTTCATCTTGGTAGACTTTTCCTTTGACCAATATGAAATGTCCCTCCTTATCTTTTTTGACAACTTTTGGTTGAAAGTCAATTTTATCTGATATAAGAATGGCCATTCCAGCTTTTTTCTTAGGACCATTTGCTTGGAAAATTGTTTTCCAATCTTTGACTCTTAAAAAGTGACTGTCTTTGTCACTGAGATGGGTTTCTTGAATGCAGGAAAACATTGGGTCCTGTTTACATATTCAGTCTATTAGTCTATGTCTTTTTATAGGGGCATTGAGACCATTGATATTAAGAGATATTAAGGAAAAGTGATTGTTGTTTACTGTTATCTTCTTAGTTAAAGGCAAAATTCTGGTTGTGTATCTGTTTTTTATTGATTTTTCTACAGTGTGGTTTCCTGCCTTGTGTTGGTATTTTCCACCCATTATCCTTTGCAGAGCTAGATTTGTGGAAAGATATTGTATAAATTTGTGTAGAGTAGGGCCACTGATTCATTTGAGTTAATTTTATATCCAGCCCCTTTGCTGAAGTTGTTTATCATCTTTAGGAGTTCTCTGGTGGAATTTTTGGGGTCAGTTAAGCATAATATCATCTCATTGGCAAATAGTGATATTTTGACTTTTTCCTTTCCAATTTGTATCTCTTCAACCTCTTTTCATTGTCTAAATGCTCTAGCTAGGCCTTCACATACTATATTTAATAGGTAGGGAGAGAGTGGATAGCCTTGTCTAGTCCCTTATTTTAGTGTGGTTGCTTTCAAGTTTCTCTCCATTTAGTTTGATGTTGGCTACTGGTTTGTTGTATATTGCCTTTACTACATTTAGGTATGGGCCCTGAGTTTCTGATCTTTCCAAAACTTTTTTCATGAAGGCGTGTTGGATTTTGTCAAATTTTCTCTCAGTGTCTACCGAAATGGTCATATGGTCATGAGTTTGATTATAGAGTGGATTACCTTGATGGATTTCCTTATATTGAACCATCGCTGCATCCCTGGGTATGGGACCTTGTAATGTAGTCTGTAGCCTGGTTGAGCAAGGCTTACTCTGGAGACCCAGTAGAACGTTCTACAAGGGACAGAACCCATGAGCCATGCTCCTAGACTGCTGATTCAACTCCATAATCCTGTGGCTATCAGTCATGTATGGGCACGCCCCAGGCCCCTAGCATTCTAGCTGGACTCCACCCCTACAGTCACCTGGCTACATCCAGGCTTTCTCCACCCCATGGTTACCTGGTAACCTAGCCTCCTATAAAAGGCTTCTTGCCCCTCCTCACTCTCTCAGCTCTGTTGCCTCTCTCTGCCCTTCCTTGTGTCTCTCTTGTCTTTCCCCTTGTCTCCCTGTTTCCCCTCTTTCCACAAGGTCATGACCAGCTCTCATCCCTCTATCATCTCTTTTTCTCTTTACTTCTCTATCTCTTTCTACTTTTCTATAATAAAGCATTGAAACTATGAGCTGTCTCTTCTTATCAAAACCCGCTGTGTAAGAACATGGAGCAGGCCTCAGCATTTCCAGCACCAGGGAAGGACCCAGCCTTTTCTCAGCCAAGCCTTCTCAACAAGTACCTGGGAGGTCCATGCCAGAATGGCACCGCCTTCTGAGCAAGAACCCCCCCCCCCCCACTAGCCAGGCAGTCTCTCCCTCCACAGGTATTCGGGCACCCACCATCCTTACCTTGGTGCAGTGCACGGGCATAGCCAGTGTTCCCCTGTGCAGGCCTTGTCCACCAGTGTTTCTCCTATGTGGGCTTTGCCCACGAGTGTTTCTCCTATGTGGGCCCCGCCACTGCCCCTGCTTTTTTTCTCTCCCACACCTGGCATAAAACCTATTTTATCATGATGAGCAATCTTTTTTGAAGAGCTGTTGGATTCAGTTTGTGAAAATTTTATTGAGTATTTTTGCATAGATATTCATAAGGGAAATTGGTCTAAAGTTCTCTTTGTTGTGTCTTTGTGTGGTTTAGGTATCAGAGTAATTGTGGCTTCATAAAACGAATTGAGTAGTGCATCTTCTGTTTCTATTTTGTGGAATAGTTTGAAGATTATTGGTCTTCGGTCTTCTTTGAAGGTCTGAGAGAACTGCACTAAACCCATCTGGTCCTGGGCTTTTTTTGGTTGGGAGATTATTAATGGCTGCTTCTATTTCTTTAGGGGTTATGGAATTTGTGGAAAGATTTTTTTTTTTTGTCATAAAACATCTTGGTTTCTCCATCTATGGCAACTGTTTTTCTGCTGGGTATAGTAAGTAGCCTTCTTGTATGTTTATGGGGATCTCTTTCTTTATGTTAGGAACATTTTCTTCTATGATTTTGTTGAAGATATTTACTGGCCCTTCAAGTCTGGAATCTTCACTCTTCTATACCTATAATCCTTAAGTTTGATCTTCTCAGTATGTACTGGATTTCTTGGATGTTCTGGGTAAGGAGTTTTTTTTTGCATTTTACATCTTCTTTGACTATTGTGTCAATGTCTTCTATGATATCTTCTAAGACTGAGACTCTCTTCTATCTCTTGCTTTCTATTGGTGGTGCTTACATTTGTGACTATCTCTTTCCAAGGTTTTCCATCTTCGGGGTTGTCCTCCTTTGTGTTTTCTTTAATGCGTCTATTTCCATTTTTAGATCCTGGATGCTTTTTCCAACTTCTTCACCTGTTTGGTTGTGTTTTACTGTAATTCTTTAAGAAATTTATTTGCTTCCTTTTTAAGGGCTTCTACTTGTTTACCTGTGTTCTCCTGTACGTCTTTAAATGAGTTATTTATGTCCTTCTTAAATTCCTCTATCATATTCATGAGATCTTGCTTTTCAGGAATCCAAGGCTTGGTGTGGTAGGAGAACTGGGTTCTGTTCTAGTCAAGCAGCATTGGTTTCTGTTGCTTATGTTCTTATGCTTGCCTTTTGCCATTTGGTTAGCTCTAGTGCCTACTACCTTTGCGGTCTCTGACTGGAGCATATCCCTGCTGTGATTCTGGTTTTGTCAGAATTCCTTGGAGTCCAGCTGTCTCCATGATCCTGTCACTCTGTGATCTTGAGATCCTGAGATTCTGAGATCTTGAGTGTGTCAGAATTCCTGGGAGTCAAGCTGCCTCTGGGATACTGAAATCCTGGTTTGACTGAGCTCCTGAGATCCTGTTGTGTAGGAGCTCTTGGAAGGTAAGCTTTCTCTGGGTGTTGCAGGAGTGGGTGGGGAGCCAAAGTCCTGGGTCTGCTCCAGGCAAAGATGCAAGCCGAAAGCAACCCATGCCCCTGGCTGGGTGGCAGTTCGCACTTCCCTGGTTTCTTTGGGGGGTCCTAGTTACTCCAGGTGATGGGGCAGATGTAGACTCAACTGTAGTCTTGGGTGTGTCAGAGCTTCTGAGAGTTGAGCTTCCTCTGTGATCCTGTAATTTTGGGTGTGTCAGAGCACCTGGGTGTTGAGCTTCGTCTGGGAATTGTAGGAGTAGGTATAGAGCCAGCACCCCAGGTCTGCTCCAGGCACAGGTTCAAACCAGCCCTTTGATTCATTTTCATTCAGGAGAAAGTTGCTTAGTTTTCAAGAGTTCCTTAACTTTCTGCTATTTCTATTACTGTAATCTAAATAGAATTGATGATGGACTGATAAAATGTAGGAAATTATTTCAGTATTCTTGTATCTGTTAAGACTTGTTTTTTGTCTGAATATGTGTTCCCTTTGAAGAAATGAGGTAAAGAGAAGAAGGCATATTCTTTGTGGTTGTTTGTTGTTCTTTTTGTTTTTTTGCCAAATGTTCTGTAAATACCTGTTGTGTCCTTTTGGTTTATGATGACTGTTAACTTCACTATTTTTCTGTTAATTTGTCTGTGAATGATTTGTCCATTAGTGCAGATTTCTCCCACTATGATTGGGTAGGGGTCAATAGGTTTTTATTTCTCCCACTGTGATTGGGTAGGGGTCAATAGGTCATTTAAGGCATCAGAGTGCTTCTTTTACAAATTTGGGGGGATTTATGTCTGTGCATAGATGTTAAGAATTGTAATGCCCTCCTGATCAGTTCTGTCTTTGATGAGTATGTAGTGTCCTCTCCTGTCAGAAATCAGTCCAAGAAATGGATTGTGATCAGTTTCTTCAAAAACATGGAATGGTTCTTGGAATGTGGCTTCATGCTACTCCCTAGCATAGGGGATAGGAATCACTTCAGTTAATGGTATTCATATGCACCAATGAAAAATATTTTTCCCAAATATGGTTTAATCTTGTGACTCATAACCACACTCATGTGAATTTTCTTATCTCTCAGAGTATAAATTTTCTATTGCACTCAATAAAATTGGCTATTTCATGAAATTTTAGTGTGCTTCATTTATCAGTCCCATTCTCTGAAGTCCCTAAGGCTCTAGAGTAGCAAAAGCAGAGATATCAAAAATCAGGGTCCTGAAGTTTCTTATAAAATAAGAGTAGGGACCTTCACTGAAGTATGTGAGTGAGAATAAAGGAGCAGAAAACAGGGAAGGCTTTGATCATCATTTTTAAAGAAAGGAGGAGCACTAATATTAAACACACACCTATTAGATTGCTTGCAAGTTTTTTCTTGTTAAATCCTTGGTTTCCAGAAGAAGAAAAGTTAGATGAAGCTTGTGATAAAGTCAATAAAAAAAATCGAAAAGACAACAATAACAAGCAGAAATATCCCTGCTTTTGGTCCCTTGGGTATTAATTTGGACAACTATAGCAAGAGTGATGACAACCCCAGAACATATAATGGAATTTTCTTTAGATAAATATCCTCTGTAGCCTGAAACTGATCTTGAAATATTGCTTTTCAAGTACTGAGGAACTTGAAAATCAAACTAACCTTATATTTTCTCCATTTCCTGATGTGGATTTAAGAAACATACACAAAAGCAAACTTTACAATCTAAGCAAGCTAGGGTAAAGCAGGGAGAGGGAATTAGTTTACCAAGTACTCCCAGACTCATGAAGAATATTTTGTATTTCCAGCGCAGCATCAACAAAATCCACATGTTTATATGCACTAACCTACTTATGTAAAATACTAGGAAGAGAGGCAGATTGTTCCATCCTTGTACATGATCTCGAGAAGCTCATTATCCCAAAGGAAGAAGTATAGCAATTTGAATTGAAAATAAAACAGGCATTTGTGTATCATGTAGGTACTTCACTGTCTTTAAAATTACTTATTTTCCTCAATAAATTGTATTATATTCCCTCATGTATTATAGAACAAGAGTATAACATTTGGAATGGATTCATTTGCATCATATGGAGGATATAGTATTAACTTTCTACCTTACTCTTACTGCTCAATCAGTTAACAGAGGAAGGACCTGATGGTATTTACATGGATTTGATCGTTGCTATAACATTCAAATTAAAACAAATGATCAGATCTGCACCCAGTATCTAAGGCTGTTCCAAGCCCTCTATACACAGGTCCTTCCAGGAGAGAGCTGGTCTCCCAGTAGTGCCCTCACTCCCAGGCTAAGAAGAGAGATTGCCATTTTCTCTCCAATAACTCTCCAAATCAGGACCGCCCAGGAATGCCCAGGGCGCAGGAACAGTGGAGGAGCTGGGACATGATCCTTTCAGTCTCCATCTGCACATGGGTGCTGGGGCTATTCCACAATCCTCTGTACACAGGTCCAGACAGAAGAGAGCTAGTCTCCCAGGAGTGCTGACACAGGATTACAGGTCCACAGGAGGAACAAGCACCAGCCAGAGATAGCAAGATGGACTAGCAACAGAGATAACCAGATGGTGAAAGGCAAGCACAAGAACCCTACCAACAGAGATATCCCAAGTTTGACATCACTCAGGACACAGCCTGCCAGGCTTATACCTGTCCCCAGGGCCTGGACAGCTCTGCAGGCCATCTGTGTGCCAGCCCTGTCCTGGGAAGTTTGCCCTGCATAGTGATCAGTGCTTGGAGGAGGTCCCCATGGCATCCTCTGTCTTGGCTCCCAGGCTGACCAGACAGGCAACACCAGATACACAGAGGTAACCCAAGTATAACATTGCTTGGGGCAAGGCACATCAGGTCTCCAATGGCACCCAAGAATAGGGCAGCACATCAGAAATCTGTGCCAGGGGAAACCCAGTCATAAAGTGGGGCAGAAATAGCCTTACAGGCTCACAGGAGGTTCAAGCACCAGCCAATGACAACAGGACCAACTAAAGCCAGAGATAACCAGATGACAAAAGGCAAATATAAGAATGTTACTAACAGAAATCAAGGTAATATGGCAGCATCTGAACCCATTTCTCCAACAACAGCAAATCCTGGATACCCCAACACACCAGAAAAACATGATTTAGATTTAAAATCACTTATCATGATGCTATTAGGGGATTACAAGAAGGACATAAATAAATCTCTTGAAGAAATAGAGGAGAACATGAATAAGTCCTTACTGTGACTTCCCCCAGCACACTGTTCTAAAAGAATAGCAGCCAGCAACCTGATCTGCCCGCCTCATTGAAGAACAAGAAGAACCAGTTTCCAGCCTTCAGGGGAGGGGCTTGGCCTTCCTTTGTATCTTGGAGAGATGAATTTAAGATGGAGAGTTGAACTAGAAGCCATGTTTTGGTCTCTCTCCACGTGTTGTCTCTTGCCACCCGTTCCTATACCCCACTCTCCTTCCAGGGAACTCTCTGTTAGAATGTAGGAGCTGGACTCTACACCATACAAAGGAAACACAAAAATTACTTAAAGAAATTGAGGAGAATATGAGTCAGCAGATAGAAGCCAATAAAGAGGAAATACAAAAATAACTTAAAGAAATGCAGGAGAAATTGGGTCAACAGGCAGAAATAATGAAAGAGTAAACACAAAAATCTCTTAAAGAAATACAGGAAAACACAAACAAGCAAGTGAAGGAACTGAGCAAAACCAACCAGGATCTAAAAACAGAAGTAAAATTGACTAAGAAATCACAAATTCGAGACAACGTTGGAGATAGATAAACTTGGGAAGAAATCAGGGATCATAGATGCAAATATCAACAACAGAATACAAGAGATAGAAGAAAGAATTCCAAATGCCAAAGATACCATAGAAACCATTGACTCAAGAGTCAAAGAAAATGTAAAATGCAAAAAACTTGTAACCCAAGACATCCCGGAAATCCAGGACACAATGAGAAGACCAAACCTAAGGATTATAGGGATAGATGAGAGTGAAGATTTACAACTTAAAGGGCCAGCAAATATCTTCAACAAAATTATGGAAGTAAACTTCCGTAACCTAAAGAGAGAGATGCTCATGAATATACAAGAAGCCTACAGAACTCCAAACAGACTGTACCAGAAGAGAAATACGTCCCGTCACATAATAATCAAAACCCCAAATGTACTAAACAAAGAAAGAATATTAAAAGTAGTAAGAGAAAAAGCCAAAGTAACATATAAAGGAAGACCTATCAAAACCACACCAGACTTCTCACTAGAGACTATGAAAGCTAGAAGATCCTAGGCAGATCTCACGCAGACTCTAAGAGAACACAAATGCCAGCCAAGACTACTATACCCAGCAAAACTCTCAATCACCATAGATGGAGAAACCAAGATATTTCATGATAAAACCAAATTTACAGAACTTCTTTCCACAAACCCAGCCTTACAAAGGATAATAGGTGGAAAAGACCAACACAAGGAGGGATACTACACCCTGGAAAAAGCAAGATAGTAACCTCCTTTCATCAAACCTAAAAGAAGATAAGCACTCAAATATAAAAATAACATCAAAAATGATAGGAAGTAATAATCACTATTCCTTAATATTTCTTAACATCAATGGACCCAATTCCCCAATAAAAAGATATAGATTAGATACATAAACAGGACCCCACATTTTGCTGCATACAGGAAACACACCTCAGTGTCAAAGACAAACACTACCTCAGAGTAAAAGACTGGAAAACAATTTTAAAAGAAAATGGTCTCAGGAAACAAGCAGGAGTAGCCATTCTAAAATCAAATAAAATTGACTTTCAAACTAAGTCATCAAAAGAGAGATGGATGGACACTTCTTATTGGTCAAAGGAAAAATCTACCAAGAAGTACTCTCAATCCTGAACATCTCTGCTCCAAATGGAAGGGCACCCTCATTTGTAAAAGAAACTTTCCTAAAGCTCAAAGCACACATTGCACCTAACACAATAATTGTGGGTGACTTCAACACTCCACTCTCCTCAATGGACCGATCAGGAAAACAAAAAGTAAACAGGGACACAGTAAAACTAATTGACGCTTTGGACCAATAGTTGTATGTGTGTGTATATATATATATATATAGAGAGAGAGAGAGACAGAGAGACAGAGAGACAGAGAGACAGAGAGAGACAGAGAGACAGAGACAGAGAGAGAGAGAACATTTCATCCTAAAGCAAAAGATTATACCTTTTTCTCAGCACCTCGTGGTACCTTCTCCAAGATCGATCATATAATTGGTCACAAATCAGACCTCAACAAATATAAGAAGATCGAACTAATCCTATGCCTCCTATCAGATCACGATGGAGTAACAGAGGTCTTCAATAGCAACGAAAACAACAGAAAGCCCACATACACATGGAAACTGAACAATACTCTACTCAATGACACCTTCTTGGTCAAGGAAGAAATAAGGAAAGTAATCAAAGACTGTTTAGAATTTAATAAAAATGAAGGCACAACATACCAAATTTATGGGACACAATGAAAGCAGAACTTAGAGGAAAACTCATAGCCATGAGTGCCTCCAAAAAGAAACTGGAGAGAGCATGCACTAGCAGCTTAACAGCACACCTGAAAGTTCTGGAACCAAAAGAAGCTAATTCACCCAAGAGGAGTAGGAGACAGGAAATCATCAAACTCAGGGCTGAAACCAATCAAGTAGAAACAAAGAGAACCATACAAAGAATCAAGAAAACCAGGAGCTGGTTCTTTGAGAAAATCAAAAAGATAGATAAACCCTTAGCCAGACTAACCAAAGGGCACAGAGACAGTATCCAAATTTACAAAATCAATAATGAAAAGGGAGGGCGGTGGTGGCACATGCTTTCAATCCCAGCACTTGGGAGGTAGAGGCAGAAAATTTCTGAGTTCCAGACCAGCCTGGTCTGCAGAGTGAGTTCCAGGACAGCCAGCACTTCCCTGTCTAAAAAAAAAAAAAAAAAACCAAAAAAAAAAAAAAATACCCAACCAACCAACCAACCAAAAACAAACAAACAAACAAAAAAAAAAACAGAAAAATCCCCAAACCCAAAAAACAAAACCCAAAAAACAAAAAACCCCAAAGAAATGAAAAGAGAGATATAACAACAGAAACTGAGGAAAGTAAAAAAAAAAAAAAAAAAATCATCAGATCCTATTACAAAAGCCTATACTCAACACAACTGGAGAATCTGGTGGAAATGGACAATTTCCTAGACAGATACCAGATACCAAAATTAAAACAGGATCAAATAGATCATCTAAACAGTCCCAAAACCTCTAAAGAAATAGAAGGGGTCATAGAAAGTCTTCCAACCTAAAAAAGCACAGGACCAGATGGTTTTCGTGTGGAATTCTATCAGACCTTCAAAGAGAAGACATATCACCAATACTCTTAAAACTATGCCATAAAACAGAAACAGAAGGAACACTACCAAACTCATTCTATAAAGCCTCAATTATGCTGATACCAAAATCACACAAAGATCCAACACAGAAAGAGAACTTTGGGCCAATTTCCCTTATGAATATCGATGCAAAAATACTCAATAAAATTCTTGCCCTCTGAATCCAAGAACACATCAAAACGATCATTCACCATGATCAAGTAGACTTCATCCCAGGAATGCAGGGATTGTTCAATATAAGGAAATCCATCAATGCAATCCACTACATAAACAAACTCAAACAAAAAACCACATGGTAATTTCATTAGATGTTGAAAAAAGTATTTGACAAAATTCAGCATCCTTTCATGCTTAAAGTCTTGGAAAGAACCGGAAATCAAGGCCCATACCTAAACATAATTAAAGCAATATATAGCAAACCAGTAGCCAACATCAAACTAAATGGGGAGAAACTTGAAGCAATCCCACTAAAATCAGGGACAAGACAAGGCTGCCCCCTCTCTCCCTATTCATTCAATATAGTATTTGAAGTTCTAGCTAGAGCAATTAGACAACATAAGGATATCAAAGGGATAAAAATTGGAAAGGAAAAAGTCAAATTATCATTATTTGCAGATGATATGATAGTATACTTAAGTGACCCAAAAAATTCCACCAGAGAACTTCTACAGCTGACAAATAACTTAAGCTAAGTGGCTGGATATAAAATCAATTCAAGCAAATCAGTATCCTTCCTATACTCAAAGGATAAGCAGGCTGAGAAAGAAATTAGGGAAATGACACCCTTCCCAATATCCACAAACGATATAAAGTATCTTGGTGTGACTCTAACCAAACAAGTGAAAAATCTGTATGACAAGAACTTCAGGTCTCTGTAGAAGGAAATCAAAGAAGACCTCAGAAAATGGAAAAATATTCAATGCTCATGGATTGGCAGGATTAATATAGTAAAAATGTCCACTTTGCTAAAAGCAATATACAGATTCAATGCAATCCCCATCAAAATCCCCACTAAGTTCTTCATAGAATTAGAAAGAGCAATGCTCAGATTCATCTGGAATAACAAAAAACCCAGGATAGCTAAAACTATTCTCAACAGTAAAAGAACTTCTGGGGGAATCAGTATCCCAGACCTCAAGCAGTACTACAGAGCAATAGTGTTAAAAACTTCATGGTATTGGTATAGTGACAGGCAGGAAGATCAATGAAATAGGATTGAAGACCCAGAAATGAACCCACAGAACTATGGTCACTTGATCTTTGACAAAGGAGCAGAAAACATCCAGTGGAAAGAACATAGCCTTTTCCAACAAATGGTGCTAGTTCAACTGGAGGTCAGCAAGCAGAAGAATGTGAATTGATCCATTCTTATCTTCTTGTACTAAGCTCAACTACAAGTGGATTAAGGACCTCCACATAAAACCAGACATACTGAAACTAATAGAAAAGAAACTGGGGAAGACCCTTGAGGACATGGGCACATGGGAAAAATTTCTTGAACAGAACACCAATAGCTTATGCTCTAAGATCAAGAATTGACAAATGGGACCTCATAAAATGACAACGTTTCTGTAAGGCAAAGGACACTATCAAACAGACAAAATGGCAACCAACAAATTGGGAAAAGATCTTCACCAACCCTACATTCGATAGAGGGTTAATATCCAATATATACAAAGAACTCAAGAAGTTATACTCCAGAGAACCAAACGACCCTATTAAAAATGGGGTACAGAGCTAAACAAAGAATTTTCACCTGAAGAACTTCAAATGGCTGTGAAGCACCTTAAGAAATGTTCAGCATCATTAGTCATTAGGGAAATGCAAATCAAAACAACCCTGAATTTTCACCTCACTCCAGTCAGAATGGCTAAGTTTAAAAACTCAGGAGACAGTTGGTGTTGGCGAGGATGTGGAGAAAGCGGAACACTCCTTCACTGCTGGTGGGAATGCAATTTGGTACAACCACTATGGAAATCAGTCTGGTGGTTCCTCAGAAAACTGGGCATGGCACTTCTGGAAGACCCTGCTGTACCACTCCTGGGCATATACCCAGGGGATTCCCCGAATGCAATAAGGACACATGTTCCACTATGTTCCAAGCAGCCTTAGTTATAATAGCCAGAAGCTGCAAAGAACCCAGATGTCCCTCAATGGAGGAATGGATACAGAAAATGTTGTATATTTACACAGTGGTATACTACTCAGCAATTAAAAACAACCAATTCATGAAATTCTTAGGCAAATGGTTGGAACTGGAAAATATCATCCTAAATGAGGTAACTTATCATAAAAGAACACACATGGAATGCAGTCACTGATAAGTGGGTATTAGCCCAGAAGCTCTGAATACCATAGACACAACTCACATATCAAATCATTCCCAAGAAGAAGGAAGGAGAGGTCCTTGGTCCTGGAAAGGCTTGATGCAGCATTGTTGGGGAGTACCAGAACAGAGAATTGGGAGTCGTTTGATTGGGGAATGGGCATAGAGAAGAGGGCTTATGGGACTTATGGGGAGGGGGGAACCAGGAAAGGGAAAATCATTTGGAATGTAAACAAAGTATGTAGAAAAAAAAAGAACCCTACCAACAGAAACAAAGGATACTTGTCATCATCAGAACTCAGTTCTCCTACCACAGCAAGCCCTGGATATACCAATACACCAGAAAAGCAAGATTTAGATTTAAAAAATCTCATCTCATGATGCTGATAGAGAACTTTAAGAAGAACATAAATTACTCCCTTAAATAAATACAGGAGGCCACAGTTAAACAGCTCCATGCCCTTAAAAGGGTAACACAAAAATCCCTTAAAGAATTGTAGGAAAACACAATCGAACAGCTGAAGGAATTGAACAAAACCATCCAAGATCTAAAAATGGAAATAGAAACAATAAAGAAATCACAAAAAGAGACAACCCTGGAGGTCTGAAAACCTAGGAAAGAGATCAGGAGTTTTTGTGGTTAGCCCTGGGCTTGTATTTTGATGCTAATTCTACTCCTCACAGGGACGGCAGAACCTTCTCCCCACCTTAACTTTTCAGATAAAGGCTTGAGCCAAATGATTGGACAGGAGGTTGGAGGAGGAGCTAAGAGTTTAGGGAAGGAGCCACGAGGAGGAGGAGCTATGAGGAATCAACAGAGAAGCTGCAGAAAGAGCAGCTCTTAGCCTGGAGAAACTAACTGCAAGTTATATGGGATAACATAGATGGAAATAAAGTAGTGTAGTGGGAGATCTGTCCAATCTAGGCTTATATCTTGGTTTGTTAACTGATTGAGTTGAGATTTCTTTTACCAGGAAAGTGGGTTGGATACAAAGTAGTAACAAGTAGTCATAGATCATCAACAACAGAACACAAGAAATAGAAGAGACAATCTCAGGGGCAGAAAATACCACAGAAGACATTGACACAACAGTGAAGAAAATGCAAAAAGCAAAAAGCTCCTAACTCAAAACATTCAAGAAACCCAGGAACAATGAAAAGACTGGTACATAAGAATAATAGGTATAGAAGAGAGTACAGATTCCCAGCTCAAAGGGCCAGCAAATATGTTCGACAAAATTATAAAAGAAAACCTCCCTAACTTAAAGAAAGAGATGCCCATGAATATACAAGAAGCCTCTAGAACACCAAACTGATGAACCAGAAAATAAATTTCTCCTGTCACATAATAATTAAAAATCCAAATGCACAGAACAAAGAAAGAGTATTGAAAGCAGTAAGGGAAAAATGTCAAGTAACCTATAAAGGGAGACCCATTAGAATTACACCAGACTTCTCAACAGAGACTATAAAACCAGAAGACCTTGGGTAGATGTCATACAAACCCTAAGATAACAAAAATACCAGCCCTGGCTACTATATCCAGCAAAATTCTCAATTACCATAAATGGAGAAACCAAGATATTCCATGACAAAACCAAAATTAAACAACATCTTTCTACCAATCTAGCCCTACATGGGATAATAGAAGGAAAAGAAAAGCAAGAAATTAATCTTCTCACAATAAAACCAAAGGAAGAGAACCACACAAGCATAATTATACCTCTAACAACAAAAATAACAGGAAGCAATAATCATTGGTCCTTAGTATCTCTCAACACCAATGGATTCAATTCCCCAATAAAAAGATATAGACTAACAGGCTGGATAAGTAAATAGGACCCAGAATTTTGCTGCATACAGCAAACCCACCTCAGTGACAAAGACAGGCACTAAAGGTAAAAGACTGGAAAAAAAATGCCAGGGAAATGGTTCCAGCAAACAAGCTGGAGCAGCAATTCTTCTTTCCAATAAAATAGACTTTCAATCAAAAGTTATCAAAAAGTTGGGGAAAGACACTACATCAAAGGAAAAAATCCACTAAGATGAACTCTCAATTCTGAACATCTTTGTCCTAAATGCAAGGGCACCCACATTAGTAAAAAAAAATTACTGAAGCAAAATACACAATAAACCTCACACAATTATAGTAGGAGACTTCAACAGTCCACTCTCACCAATGGACAGATCATGAAAAAGGAAACTAGACAGGGATGCAGTGAAACTAACAGAGGTTATGAACCAAATGGACTTAACTGATATCTACAGGACATTTCACCATAAAACAAATGAATATACCTTTTTCTCAACAACTCATGGTACCTTCTCCAAAATTGACCTTATAATCAGACACAAAACAAGCATCAACCAATACAAGAAGATTGAAGTAATCCCATGCATCTTATCAGATCACCACAGATTAAAGCTGGTCTTCAACAGCAACACAAACTAATAGGTAGCCCAATTACATGTGGAAGCTGAATAACACTCTATTCAATGATAACTTGGTCAGGGAAGAAATAAACAAAGACAAGACTATAGAATTTAATGAAATGAAGGCACGACACTCCCAAAGTTATGGAACACAATGAAAGTAAACTCATAGCTCTCTGAGTGACTCCATAAAGAAACTGGAGAGAGAATACATTAGCAGTTTAACAGCACATCTGAAGGTTCTAGAACAAAAAGAAGCAAATATACCTAAGAGTAGTAGATGACAGGAAATAATCAAACTCAGGGATGAAATCAACCAAGTAGAAACAAAAAGAACTATACAAAGAATCAACCAAAGCAGGACCTGATTCTTTGAGAAAATCAGCAAGATAGATAAACCCTTATCCAGACTAACTAGAGGGGCAGAGACAGTATACAAATGAACAAAATCTGGAATTGTCCCTTCTCCCACAGCATTGAGCTGGACTTCTCAGCCCATCCCATCAGCTGCGACATTCTTGGCTGGCAGCCCCCAGCCTTCTGCTGGTGTTACCTCTGGCCTTTGTTCCACTGAAAACAATACAGCTGTTTTCACCTTGACAACCAAGGCTGCCTCAGGGCAGTCTCACCTGGAGACCAGCAGAGACCTGTGAGGCATGAAGTCCTTTATCCCAGCAGGCGACCCACTGAGAAGAGGAACCAAGGCGTTCTTGGCCTTCTCCTTGATGTGGGAGGGGGGGACGGGGTTGTTTTCTAAAGGCTATATATATTGACTAAATATTAGTAAAAATGAGTCTCATTTGGCAAATGTCATCCTGACTCATTTCTCTTTTTTCGCCTTCCTGTTTATCCCCAGAATTCTCTTCCAGGTCTCCAGTTCACATGTGGCCGCGGGCGGCTACAAAAAGGGAGACAGCAACAGAAACCGAGGAAATTGAAAATATAATCAGATCCTACTACAACTGTCTATACTCAACAATACTAGAAAATCTTCCTGAAATGTACAATTTTCTAGACAGATACCAGGTATCAAAGTTAAATCAGGATCAAATAAACCATCTAAATAGTCCTGTAATCCCCAAGGAAATAGAAGCAGTCATTAGAAAAAACAAAACAAACAAACAAACAAAACCTCAAGACCAGATGGTTTTAGTGCAGAATTCTATCAGCCCTTCAAATATCTAATATGAATACTTCTCAAACTATTCCATAAAATAGAAGGAACAGAACCCAATTATCTTTATATGAAGCCACAGTTATACTGATACCTGAACCACACAAAGACCCAACAAAGAAAGAGAACTTCAGACCCATTTCTCTAATGAATATTGAGGCAAAAATATTCAATAAAATTCTTGCAAATGGAATCCGAGAACACGTCAAAACAACCATTTATCCTAATCAAGTAGGATGTCCTTGATCTTACCTGTTAATGTGTCTGTTTTATGACAGTCCCATGCTGTTTTTATGGCTATAACTTTGAAATTGGGAATCTTGAGATCTCTGGTGTCTCTTATTGTTCAGGCTTTGGATGCTTCCATATGAGGCAGGGATAATAGGATGGGATGGAGGAAGGAAGGGTGGAGAAGAAAATCTTTCCGATCTCTTGGAGATTGGGTCAGAGAGGAAAGAGAGACTGCAGCAGGTGTTCTGCTAAATTGTGATGATGAGACTGAGGAATTGGATCTGGAGGAGCAGAAGGAGAGGTGCAGATCTTCATCAAAATATCTGCTTCCCTGGGGGCAGGAACAAATCAACAAGTGGAAGGAAGGGGATTCTGAGGGAAATAATTGTGGGATCTGCAAGAGATTGGCACATACTTCTATAAGTGTTCTACTGCTGATCTGAGATAGGACTAGGAGACTGGGTCTGGATAAATTAAAGGACAGGTAAAGATATGCAGTTAGTCTACATGTTTTTTTGATAGGAGACCCCTCTTCATTTTTTTGAGAATCTAATAAACATTGTAAAGAAATAACTGCCATGTTTATTGAATGCTAAATCCCAAACTTTTACAAATTAAGAACCATGACAATAAACATGTAAGATCTTGGGGGGGAAATTATATAAGAGGACGTGTCCTGGAGGAAACTTAAAAGTCAGAGACCATAGTTGGACTGTTCATTTTCTTTGACCAAAAGACAGCACAGAATAGAGGGGCACCAGTATGGGTGAAATTCAACACAGTGGGACTAAGTGTTGGAAAGGCCAAGGACATCAGCACAGACATGGTCAGCAGCCAGTGGCTCGGGTTCACACTCTGGGTTATCCAAAGTGATAAAATGGAAGAGAGAGAGTTAAAAAAGAGAAACGTGGTCGCTAGGATCAGGATGGTTCATGTGGCTCTCTCCTCATGGGCAGGCTTTGGGGACAGGCTGTGGCTACAGATATACTGAACTCGCTGTTTGTGCTTATATAAGACAAGGGCCATGGAGCCACTGGCCCAGGCCATGATGACCAGACACATAATATCACTTAGGGATAAAATCACTCCTGTTAGTAAGAAACCCATTCTCTCAGGCATGGTGGAGGAACAGTATCTGTGGATTCCTTTGGTAGTCAGATTTTTACTGTTCTGTGGGGCATGTGCAATCTTGGTTACATGGACATTGAGCATGAGGTGCAGGATCCAGCAAAGGAAACAGCAGGTGCCAATCCATTTTGAGGATCTAATTCTGAGGCTCAGCCACCCAGAAGTATTGGGGTGGAGCTTAAGAGCCTGAAAGCCACTGAGAAGGGAGGTGGTGCTGAGGGAGACCCCTCTGGCCACTCTGTACAAACAGAGGATAAGATTGCACTCAGCATCCACCAGAAAAGATGTCAACCCAAAAATGACCACTGTCCTAGGGATCCTTTTGGAGAGAAGAACTAGGTTGTTTGCTATGAGCTGATTGAGAATCAAGTTTGTGGGTCTCATCACTTGTGTAGTGAAAACCAGGAAGTCATGCAGATGAAAGAGGAAGGAATTGCCAAAGATTCCAACAGTGGTCTGAATGAGGAACATCATTCCCCAGTTTAAACTAATGCATCCATTTTTATGAGAGGGCTGTGAGCTTCCTTTATTTGAACCAGAGAAATACAGAGATGGGTTGTTACTTACAGTGGTTTGAATGAAAAAAACTCCAGACACTTATGGTATTTGAATAGTTTCTTCACAGTCGATGGCACTGTTTATGACATTATGTTCCTTTAGGAGATGATTCCTTGCTGGAGGAAAACCATCACTGGGAAGGAGAGAGGAAGCCTTGAGTGTGGAGAGCCCGACCCCATATTCTGTTGTTTTTCTTGTGTCTTTAATCATCCAGACTCCTACTCAATTCCCGCATGTGGTAGGCAGAGGCAGGCTAGCCTGATCAACCTAAGGAGCCCAGGCCAGCCAGGACTACATAGTGAGACCCTGTTTCACAAAGCAAAGCAAAGGAAAACAAAAACAAGAAAACAAATAATTATATAATAAAGAAGTCTTACCTTATTGCAGAAATCATTCATCTAGCAGTGAGGTATTGTTTACATTGAGTTTAAGCAGATTTGTTTAGCACAATTCCACAGAATTCAACAATGAAATAAAATACACACAAAATGTTAGGTGATTGTAAATGATTTCACAAGTGTGTATTATACGTCCTATATGTATAATCTACGTTCATAGCTTTTACAAACCTTTGCTTGTAAATGCTAGGTGATTGTATTGTAAATGATTTCACAAGTATGTGTTATACGCCCTATACGCATAATCTACATATAGTTTTTACAAGCCTTTGTTTTGGTTTTTGGATTCTGAGATCAGGTCCTACTCCATTGCCTTGGCTGACCCAAGCTACTGAGCAGTCTTCAGCTCTACCTCCTGAATGCTGAGAATACAAGTGTGGGCCACCTCACCCAGCTTAAATACCAATCTTACCAAAAGCACTCTGAGGGTCCTGACAAATTAAAAAAGCCATCTGTACATCTAAGGAATGTATTCAGACTCTGTGCACAGAAACAAAAAGAGGCACAAAGTACATGTGTGGATAGTAACTTAGCACAGAGGAATCCCAATGGCAAAGACTTGAAGTCTATTAAAAGAAATTAATATATGTATATATGTATTATACATGTGTGTGTATGTATGTGTAATACACACACACACACACACACACACACACACTCACACACTCACACACTCATTTGCTACTATTAAAGCAAACCCAGGGCTGGGATATTCTTCAGTAACGGAGCACTTGGTTCAATACTCCTTATCAGAAAGAACACCATCAAACATTGCATAACAAAAGCAAAGTCAAGAAACTGGCATTTCCTCCCATTGATGTCAGACAAGGCCATACTCTGCTACCTGTGTATCTGGAGCTGAGGGTGGGTGGGTGGGTGGGTGGAAGAGCTCCTTCATGGAGGCAGAGGAGAGGGAGGTTGTGGGATATGGGGCCTTGAGGAGGGGTAACTGGGAAGTGGGATAACATTTGAAATGTAAACAAATGGAATGATTAACGACAACAACAACAACAACAACAATAATAATAATAAGATGATGATGTTGGTGATGGTGATGGTGATGATGAAGAATCTGGCCTTTATGAACCAAATAGTGGGGAAAATCAAGATTTCTCTTGGTAGCAGAACTCTATCTTTGCTAAGTGTTTATGGTCTCCTATGTATAGTAAGTTCATCTTTTGTATGAGTCAAAGTTACAGAAGTTAGGTGGCATTATTTAAAGTAGAATAAAGTCAGTTCATGAAATTTAATATGCAATAGGTGTATGGTACAATATGATGTTACATATGTATATTATATTATTAAAGTGACCAGGTGGGAGGAATCCACCTCTACTTCTAGCATCCCTCAGGCAGAAGATATACACTAGCTCAAGGTGGGCCTGATCCACACAGGGTATTTCAGGCCATGCAGAGCCACATTTTGAGAACCTGTCTCATCATAAACAATTTCAACTCAAATCAGTAATAGAAGAACACCAATCTAAGATATAATGATTTTTCTGAAAATTAAAATTAGGATCCATCAAAACAAGAATTGTATCTCTTTTTGTAACAAAAATTTGTTTAAAAATTAATGGTATTGCATTATAATAAGTTAAATAACTCATATTAAATTTTGGAAAACACAAAAATCTAGATAAAATTACAGGTGCAGTAAGTGAAGAAAATGCTAAAAGTTGAAATGCTTCAAACAGATACACAAATGTTTCTATCGAGGCTCTATCAATTTGGTCACATGATATGTGACCACAGGTAATGTATGTAATTACAGATTGTAATTCATCACGCCCCAGAATCCTGCACATTTCTTCGTGAAGAGTCAATGACATTCTTATTACATTTTTGAAAAGGTGTCTTTACTTGGACCATGTAGGTCTTTGGAAGTTTCTATTCTAATGGGATCAGTTGTGTCGTTAGATTCATCTTACTTAGCAGAGCAGGAAGAAAGAAACAGGGCACGTGTGGATGGGTGGCTTTTACAGAAAATGTTCAGCACAAATCCAGCTAAGAATAGTATGCTCCCACAGGCTTAAAAATCTCATGTCAATCCTGGCACACTTTCAGGTTGAACAAAGTAGACCATTTAAACCCAATAATAGTTCCTGGCTAATTCTGGACAATGGTTAGAGCCTATTTTTAAACAAGTTTGTATATTCATGCTATGCCTTAAAGATTTTTAGAGAAAAAAATCTATCAGAAAAGGAGGGGGCAGCTTACCAAGCCATATTCACTGGGGCAGTAGCCACCTCAGTCACACTCAGAGCAGGAGCACCAGAGAGCATTTCATCCCTGAGAAAAAGACTTGACACACCCTGTGGTCGTCCTGCTGTGAAGTGATTATCATTTTACCTTTCAGTGCAGTGACAGTGTTCTACATGGAGACTAGAAATCATCTCAGAGAAACACCTGCACTGTGTTCAAATTCCTGAAAGCATTAGAGCATTAGTGACAGTTCAGGCCCAGGCAGCGGATACAGAGAAAACCACCATCTGAGATGGCTCAGAACACCAGGTGGAACTGGTGAGGTATATGAAGGCACTGAAGTCTAGGAAGTGGGAACAAGCTTGGCTGTGAATCTTGTCACCTTGTGGTCTTTACTACTCATGTGTGATTATTTGTCAGTCCTGAGAAGTTTATATCATTCAGACCTAAAAGAGGGAAGGTGGAGTGGGGTGGGCAGCCGTGAGCTGCTAGGTCTGACTGTGTTTGTAGACAAGGGTTGGGCTGATCTGACTCTCAGAAGTGAATTTGGGAAAACTTCCATTCACAGACGTTAGTGTGCATTGCATGATATTCATAGTGTATGGGATGCACCATGAAATGGGGAAGGGGGGCACAGAAATGGCTTACTGGGTGAAAGCATTGCTGCCAGGCCCTATCGCTTGAGTTTTATCCCCCATGACTGACAGTTTGGAAAGGATAACATGACTCCTCATATTTTTCCTTGGCCTCACACATATTGTAGGTGTATACATGTGTATGTACACACACATACACACACGCATACACATGTGCACACACACACAAGTGCACACAGGCACACATACAAACTGATTAAATGAATAAGGCAATCAATAAATGTAATTTTAGAATTAAAAGTAGGTTGGCAAAGAGTTGCTCCTATCTTGTTAATATTATAGCCAAGCATATATAAAAAAAAAACTAATATGATGCAGGATAGGAAGTGATTTACAGAAGAGACTTGTGCCAGACTGTGAGAGTGCGCGAGGAAAAAATAAAGGAAGACTTCCACTAAAACTGCATGGTAAGGAGGCATCTCTTTGACCAGCAGATATTTCAAACAAAACTTAAAAAGCTTAAAATTGTATATGAAAAAGCTTACCCATATGCATGAAAAGAGTTACAAAAATGGAATCATATTTGTGGCTACTCCCAGTAATATGAATATTACTTGCATGTAATATTCATGCGAGTCATACATATCTCAACACATAAGATTACACAATGATTTGTCTCCCTCTATTTATTGGTTACAATGAATATAGCTGCTATTAACAGATGTATACAACTTTTATGAAATACTTATTTGATATTATCTAAATGTTTCTGTCCTCTCAAAATGCAGATGTTGAAATTGAAACCCAGATGTCCCTCAATGGAGGAATGGATACAGAAAATGTGGTATATTTACACAATGGAATACTACTCAGCAATTAAAAACAAGGAATTCATGAAATTTTTAGGCAAACGGTTGGAACTGTAAAATATCATCCTAAGTGAGGTAACCCAATCACAAAAGAATACACATGGAATGCAATTACTGATAAGTGGATATTAATTAGCCCAGAAGCTCTGAACACTCAAGACACAATTAGCATATCAAATGATTTCCAAGAAGAAGGAATGAGAGGGCCCTGGTCCTGGAAAGGCTTAATCCAGCAATGTAGGGGAGTACCTACAGGATGGGGGAGGGAGGTGATTGGGGGATGTGTGGAGAGAAGAAGGTTTATGGGACTTATGGGGAGGGGAGAACCGGGAAAGGGGAAAGCATTTGGAATGTAAACAAAGAATATAGAAAATAAATTAAAAAAAAAGAAATTGAAAACCCAATTTAATGATGGGGACATGTTTTAAGATACACACCATTTGATAATTTCATGACTATGTGAATGTGGTAGCATGCTAAAAATGCATGGGATTCTCACCCAATGTGGCCTTTGGGTGTGAAGACCCAGTTAATCATGCAGCTTCTGCTGGTGAAATGCAGCAGGTTGATTTGCAATAAACTTCTTAGATAAATGGAAGTATTTACTCAAATAACAAGGTAAGTACAGTCAACGCATCAGCAAGCAAAATAGTCATTTGGTTATCATAATCAAATATTATCTGTCACACACCAGATGCATAGCTGTATGCTTTTATGAACCTGTTAGTGCACTAGGTTTTTGTACCAACATCTCCCAAAGCCACAAACCATCTTTTCAGTATGCGGTGCTTAGCACACCACTAGGTGAGGGCAATCTTTCAATATCTTTATAATCTCATGAGAATGTTGCTGTGCCTTCAGCGTGTCAGTCCCAAGGTGTCATGATGTGGAATAGAATTAATGGCCTCATAGAAGAGAATATGAGTTAGAATATGACTTTACCTCATGGGGACACATCCAGAAAGTGCTATCTATAAGCAATAGATTCTCACCAAGCATGGAACCTACCAACAATTTGACTTGACTTTATACATATATGAAATAATAATAATTAGAGAAGTCATGAGTTAGAGAGAGGGGGAGGGAAGGAGGGAGGGAAAGAAAGAATGAGAGAGAGAGAGATGAAGGAAGAACAGGCAGGACTACAAATGATGTAAATGTAGTACTCATATATGAAATTATCCAAAAAAATAAAAATAAAAATTCTTAAATGAGAAGAAATGTTCATCTCCTTAGCAGAGACTAAGAGGCTAAGTGTGTATGATATTAAATCATCTACTTTGTCTGCTAACAGTTGTGGGTATTCTCTCTCTCAGGTACAATGAATCTGCAGACATGCCCACTAACAATGCATCTTATCCTAATCTTATCACAGGGCTATGAATCTGTCCTTTTTGGCTAAGCTGTATACACACACACACACACACACACACACACACACACACACACACGCACACACACGCGCGCACACACACATATACATATACATACATACATATACATACATAGTATAGATACATGTATGCATGTATATAAGTGTAGGGGTATATATGTGTATATTATGTATGTGTGTGTGTGTGTGTGCGCGCGTGCACACACGCATGTGCATGCACGTGTGTATGTTTGAAAGGTTGTATGTAAGGAAGTGCCTCACAAACATGCCTGGTGGCTGTTGGTGCTGTGAACTGAACATTGGCCCTCACTAAGAGAAGCAAGTGCTCTTAACCACTGAGCCATTTTCCTGGTCCCTGCACTTGTCTTCTGGAATACAGTTACTTATATCATAATCTCGTAATTTCCAAAGGACAACTAGGTGCCTGGCTTTGTGCAAAGACTTATAATGTCGTATTTAATGAGTGGAATAATTTAGTTCTAAAAGTCAAAACCAGGCAATAATTTAATATCCTGATGTGCCTGTCATAGTTTCTTCTGTGGAGAGGTTCAGAAAAAGTTGTACTATGTAATGCAGAAACATTTCCAAGGCTGGAGACATCAGGAATATATTTTATTTTCCTAAGAGTGTCTTAAGATGTTACACGTCATAAGAATATTCTGAGTTGGGAGGTGATGGTGCACGCCTTTATTCCCAGCACTCAAGAAGCAGAGATGGGTGCATGTCTGTGAGTTTGAGGCCAGGGTGGTCTACAAAGCTAGTTCCAAGACAGCCAATGCTACACAGAGAGACTCTGTCTTGCAAATGTGAAAAAAGAAAAAAATATTCTGGAGGCAGGTCAAGGGGTACGTGAGGGAGAGGGGGTCAAAAATTTTGTACAAATAATGTCATTTTGGAGCATTATGCATTTTTTATCTGCTCTTCACTGTGGATGTGGTGTGTGTGTGTGTGTGTGTGTGTGTTTCAGGTTGAATCATATTATGGAATTGGTGACAAGATCTCAGATTTTAGTTGAGGGGACTGGGAATCTGACTGAAACTTAGCGTAAGACCTTTGCCAGTGGTGGAGTAGCTTGAATGCCTGTTTTGCTATATCTGAATCCAGCCTTCAGATGACTGTTGCAACATAGTTTTCTAAATGAACACACTTGTTTGTGTAAGCAAACAGGCTTTAGACCTTATAGATGCTTCTGCTATACTCAAAATGTCCTGGAAGTTTGGATTCTAAAAAGTTGAACCAAACTCTCAGAGCACTAAAGTCCCTGGGGTTTTTTTCTTTTCTTTTTCTTTTTTTTTTTATTTTTTTCTAACCTTTTGTGAAAGAGTGTTTGTCTGTGTGTGTGTGTGTGTGTGTGTGTGTGTGTGTGTTCCATGTGTGTGCAGGTGCCCGAGGAGACCAGGGGGTGTTGGATTTCCTGGAACTTCAGTTACAGGTGGTGGGTGTTGAAAACCGAATCCAGTCCTGTACAAGAACAACAAATGCCCTTAACTACTGGGCTAGCTCTTCAGGCCCAAAGATAAATATTTTAAATAATTATTACATTTATTTTTTTAAACCAGGAATTAAATTGTGTAAGTATAGCCTAAAGAGTTTTTCATCGGGAATTTATAACTAGGCCACACCTGGTGATGAATTCCATTTTTAAAGAAAAAATGTAATGGGTGTGGGTATATGTGTATCTGTGAATTGTTTGTAGGGCTGGTCCCTGCAGAGGTCAGAAGAGAGTCAGATCCTCTGGAACTGAGGTTACAGAAAGCTGTGAGCCACCATATAGGTTTGTGGAACTGAACCTGGCTATTCTGCAAGAACAACCAGTGCTCTTCACTGATGACCCAGCTATCTAGCTCAGATCCCAGATATTAGGTCTCAAACCTGAAAGAAATAGCTAACTGAGGTGCCTATTTAACATTAGCTAAGTGGAGGGGCCACCGGGTTCTTCCTTAGCCCCCACCTGTTGCAGCGGATGACTTTCCAGCTCAGGAGCTGGGCTGCCCTGCCTCCAGATGCCCTTTACTCTATAATCCAGCCATTTTGTTACATGACCTGTTTTTCTACCCTGTCTCTCCCTATCTCTCCCCGTCTCTCCCCATCTCTCCCCGTCTCTCCCTATCTCTCCCCATCTCTCCCCATCTCTCCCCATCTCTCCGTATCTCTCCCCATCTCTCCCTATCTCTCCCTATCTCTCCCCATCTCTCCCCATCTCTTCCCATCTCTCCCCATCTCTCCCCATCTCTCCCCATCTCTCCCCATCTCTCCCCATCTCTCCCTATCTCTCCCCATCTCTCCCAATCTCTCCCCATCTCTCCCCATCTCTCCCCATCTCTCCCCATCTCTCCCTATCTCTCCCCATCTCTCCCTATCTCTCCCCATCTCTCCGTATCTCTCCTCATCTCTCCCCATCTCTCCCTATCTCTCCCCATCTCTCCCTATCTCTCCCCTTCTCTCCCCATCTCTCCCCATCTCTCCCTATCTCTCCCCATCTCTCCCCATCTCTCCCCATCTCTCCCTATCTCTCCCCATCTGTCCCCATCTCTCCCCATCTCTCCCTATCTCTCCCTATCTCTCCCCATCTCTCCCCGTCTGTCTCTCCCTATATCTCCCCATCTCTCCCCATCTCTCCCTATCTCTCCCCATCTCTCCCTATCTCTCCCCATCTCTCCCCATCTCTTCCCATCTCTCCCTGTCTCTCCCCATCTCTCCCCATCTTTCCCCGTCTCTCCCCGTCTCTCCCCATCTCTCCTCTCTCCTTCCCTCTCTCCTAGCATGGCCTTGCTCACTCTGGACTCTGTCTGGCTTTGCTCTCATCATCTCTATGACAAACCTCCTCCACCATATCTAGGAGCAAGGCATATCTATTTTTTAATTTTGTAAAATTTTCATTCAGCAGTATCTTGACATATTTGTGTTTGGGGCAAACGGAAGACATAGTGCGTATATAAATTTTTAAGGCAACTGCTTCTTTGGATGTTGAACAAGAAATATTACATGGAAAGTATAAAATTGGATCTATGTGTTGGGCACACTCACTAGAAGATAGGCAGGAGAGCGGCGGTCTGTGGGAGTAAAAGGCAAGGATGTCCCTGTAGCTGCTTCTCTAGGACAGGCTAAACATTCTCATCTTCCATATAATGTACCCAAGCAACACTGTTTTTGTCTTGTCGTTAACTGAACATACAGAGAGTTACAAATTTTGTTACCAATGCTTTTGACTGAAAGCATTTGAACAGCAATAAAAATGTATATTATAGCCTAGACAACAGTTGTCACACGCATGTATGTATGTGTACGAGTACAGGTACAGGGTACAGGCACGGGTATGGGTATGCGTGCGTGATGTACACACACACACACACACACACACACACACACACTCACAATGGGTAAGGGGTTGTTAAAGGTGCATAGGTGAACCAAAAATACCTGAAACACCATAAAGTCTCATGAGAACTGCTTCATGGAGTCCCTGAATGCATATAATGCATATATAAATATACAGATACAGATATTCAGGCACACATATGGCTCCTAAACTGCTATATGGAATACGTTTATTTGAATTGTTTTCTTTGTAGCCTCTTGATGTACAACGAACTTCATGGTGTCTGAAATAAGATACCATCACAGAGGTTATCACAGAGGTTAACAGATCCCAGAAACACTGGAATAGCTTTATTTGAGTATCTTTCTCTCGCCAGAAAGCTGTAGTCACAAACTCACATCAGCATGCCTGTTTTCTTTTAAACTAAGTTCACAGGGGTCAGGTTTGGAGGCAGGGTACTTGACTGGGGAGCGATGGAAACTACATTTCCCAGGATGCAATACGCGAGACGATGGGGGAGTTGAGCCAATGGAAATTCGGCATTTATTTTTATTTCTATTTTTTGGTTGTGTGTGTGTGTGTGTGTGTGTGTGTGTGTGTGTGTGTGCACGGTCGCGCGCGTGCGGTTCGTGTGTCTGGAGCTGGACTTCCAGCGTGGTCTTCTTGGAGGTCGTTTAGCTGTTTCTGGGGTTTGTTGACCTAACTGGAAGCTCCGGCGAGGTGGGTCGTTCGGGTGGCAGAGTGCTTAGAGCTGCTCCGCAGTACAGAGGCCCTGCGGAGGCCCAGCGACTCCGCCCACATGCTCCGAGCCAGGCCTAGGGAAGAGACCTTGGTGACCTTGCATCCTCTGCAGAATCCAATGGCTGTGACCACTCACAGGAACCTGGCCCAGGTAAGTGCTGCATCCTGCGGCTCCCACCCGAGCGCTAGAGCCCCGGGAGAGGCCCCACCATGATCCCGAAGCTCCTAGTTGGTGCCCCTGGCAGGAGGCACCTGTGTGCTGGGGTTTGTGAGTGTTGCAGAGATGACGCCTGGAAGGGCGGCTAGGCAGGGAAGATATGGAGTCCTGGTATCCAAGTGTTTGTAGAAGCAGTTGTGAGGTCGATTTGCATCTGAGGAATTTGAGTTTAATTCTTCGGACACCGAGAGCCACTTGAGAATTGTGAACAGAGATCCTGTTCGGAAATAGTATTCTACATTTTCCTGAAGTTACTCAGAGGAAGGACAAACAGGAGGAGGAGACATGAGGTGCAGGAGAGAGTAGTGCCACAGGTCTGGCAGCTCTCCGGTGAGGTTCAGAATTGTGGACCGCTGCATAGACAGAGTTGTAGTCATCCCAGACCTTCAAACCCCAAGGTGATCAGGGTCACTGTGTGACTGGAGCCTGTGAAGACGCCTGCGGCTGCTAGATTCTAACAGCCTCCTCCTTTTCCAGGGTTCCCTGACTTCAGAACCAGTTACAGAGCTTGGCATGGTAAGTAGATCCTGCCTTCACCCTCATGCCACCCATACAATTTTGGGGTTAGTGGTTCTTGGTCTGTATCTCAGTGCACCCTAGGAGCCCTGGGCATCGCAGGCTTGAACAGGTTAGGTACCTAACCCAGAGATGTATAGGCTGTGCGTTGTATGAAATTGTTGGCAAGCATGAACAGAAGTGTAGAAGGTTGCTTCTCTCAAAGAAGTGTGTGCCAATATGTGCCTATGCCTGAAGGGGAGACTGAGTTACTTAGGCATGTGCAGAATGATCTTCCTTCTCCTTGGAATAAAGATCAGTGAGTTGAAGGCGTCAGACCCCAAATTATAGGCATTACCTGGCTTCCACTGGTGATTGTTGGTTGGTGTCTTAGTTAGGGTTTTATTGCAGTGAAGAGACCCCATGACTCTGGCAACTCTGAGAAAGGAAACATTTAATTGGAGTTGGCTTATAGTTTCAGAGGTTTAGTCTGTTGTAGAAATATTTAATCTCAATCAGGGGTTTTGCACTGCCTTTGATAATTTGGTTCCTGGATAAAAGACAGACAACTTTTATTATTATAATAAGGCCTAATCAGCACTAGAGCTGGGCAGATATCTATCCTCTGTGCTATTAGAATCTGTTTCTCCATCAATAACCCCAAGGTATAATTTGCCACGTTCCACCTGGGCAGCTCTTAACTTCGGTTTGCCAGCCCTCGTGGCTGTGTTTTCGGGATTCACCTACCCCATGGTGGCTTCCTCTTCTCTTCACCATCTTCTCTCTCTGTGTGTTTTTGCTCAGACCTCAAGCCTGAGAACCCCAAACCTGGCCTTTGTCTCTTCTGCCCAGCCATTGGCTGTCAGTATCTTTATTTAGTCAAGGAGAAAGGTCATGTTGTATGTCTGTGTGGGTTCCCTGTGGGCAGCCAGGCCGTGGGCGTCAGTGTTTAGCATCACGATACATAGTAAATGACCAAACCTCAACATTAGTTCATCAGTGTCCTGGTCGGAAGCATGGCAGTGTGCATGCAGGCATCCTGCTGGAAGAGCTGACAGGTTTACATCGCCATCTGCAGGGAGCAAAAGGAGACTGTATGTTGGACATAGCTTGAGCATTGGAGACCTCAAAGCCCGCCTCCATGGTGACACACTTCCTCTAACAAGGCCACACCTCCTAACAGTGCTACTCCCTCAGGGTCAAGTATTCATACACATGAGTCTATGGGGGGCAAACCTATTCAAAACACCACAGTGGGTGAGGTTGACCCAAAGAGTAGCATCAGCTAGGATAGCATCATCACAGGGTTGAGGCTGCTTTGTAGTGGGGTCTGTGAGAGGTTGGGGAATTCCCTAAGAACTCTCTGGATCCTATGTGTTGAGTAACCAATGGGTAGGCCAGGGGGATGCTTTCAGTGTGTAGCTATGGTTATATGAGAACAAATATAGAGAAGTGTGTGGAACAAAAAGGTCTAAGTTTTTGAGGTGGAAGTGCAAATTGATGATCTCAAGGTCTTGACATAGTAATGAAAGTTGCACATCCTTGTTTGGTTATATATGGGATGAAGGGTGGGCAGGACTACTGGGCAGTTCTGCAGCAGCTCTCCGTGTCAGGGCCAGAATTAGATGTAGCCTATCATCCTTCTATGTATTGGTGCTGCACACGAGTAGTGAGTGAAAGTGAGAGCCCAGGGTAAGTGGTACTCAGGCCTGTATTTCCTCATGGGCAGATAGGATTAGATGGGAGATGGGCATGACATTGGAGTCTTTGGAAGGAAATGGATCATAAACTTTTTTCCCTGTCATTCAAGGCCATGTAATCCTGAGGGTGTGGCTGTGGGAATGTAATCATACAAGAAAAGTACGATTCAGAGTGCTGTGTGTGGGACTAGGGAGATGGTGCAGTGGGCAGAAGTGCTTGTTTTTCTTGGATGAGGGCCTGAGTTCAGATTTCCAGCACCCGGGCCCTGTGGACCCTGTCTGTAACCTCAGCACTGGGGTTGAGGGTCGGGAGCAGAGACAGGAAGATCTCTGGAGGTCACTGGCTAGCCAGTCTGGCTAATCTGGTGAGGTCCAGTTTTATTGAGAAGGCATATCATACCAAATAAGGTAGCAAACAATTGAATATGACACCCAACATTGACCTCTTGGATGCACAAATGTGCAGAGGTAGGGTGAACTAATTGCCCCAGGAGCAGTAAGTTAGGAATCATAGGATAAAGAGGTGAGCCCATATTCCTTGGGTCTGGAAGATTTTTAGCGTCTTCTGGGTTATTGTCTGACAAGACAAAATTTAAGTTAGCCTATCTTCTCTCTAGCCATTTTTCTTCCTAACCAGTATCTGTGATAAGTCACAGCATTGATAAGAAGGGGGTAGTAGCCTTCATCCTAGGCCTTGAGGTTATATTTTATCTTTCTTTTTATCTTCCTGTGTTTCCATGGAAGGGTACAATATCAATGGGCAGAGAATGGGCCTCAGTGGGTGAGTGTCTCCTGTGATATGGGACGGAGAATATAGAGAGCAAGAGATGTGTACTGGGGCAACAGAATTGGAGTGCTTCGAATTAGAGTGCTGAAAGAGAAGCTGATTATACGCTGAATTGTTTCCATTGTGATAGGATGTTTCCTTTGAGGATGTGGCCATTCACTTCTCCCAGGAAGAGTGGGTGCTCCTTGATAAGGCCCAGAGACTCCTGTACTGCAGTGTGATGCTAGAAAACTTGGCACTTGTGGCATTTCTGGGTAAGGTCCTCGCATGGCTCCCAGTGTCCAGAGTGGCGTCTACCTTTATTTTTACCCAAGAGTGATTGCTATCTTAGGAGTCATAACAAATCTCAAACTTTCTCTTCAGCATCCTATGCCTTGGTTTCTGCCTATTTTCTGTAGTTGTCATTTCTTTCTTTTTTTCTCATTTGAGACAGTGTCTCTCTATATATCCCCTGATGTCTTGGAACTCACAATGTAGACCAGGCTGGTCTTGAACTTACCAAGATCTGCCTTCCTCTGCCTCCCCAATGCTAGAATTAAAGGCATGCACCAGGCTTAGTTGTCATTTCTTTATGGCTGCTTTTGTGAAGAATTGCCAGTGTTGTCATATGCATTCTCTCTCTCTCTCTCTCTCTCTCTCTCTCTCTCTCTCTCTCTCTCTCTCTCCTCTCTCTCTCTCTCTCTCTGAATATTTGCATTTCTCCATGTGTTTGGAGATGCAGGAAAGGTCTTGATTGTTTCGTAGAGTTGATAAGTCACGTTGTCTTAAAGGAGACCAGGCCTTGCAGTGGGCACCTAGGGAAGGGCATGTTCACATGGTATCAGAAGACAGCAGAGTGCCCTCAGTGTTTTAGTAAGGGTACAACCCATATCTCACTTCTACCTTTACTCCACATTTAAAACTTTGGCATCTTGTAATTGCACCTGCAAGTTTTGGTTCTTGGCTACCTTGATGCTCTGTTGTGTTCTTAGTTTTTGTAACTGCCCACAGTTACATCAAACGGGTCACCTGGAAGGAAAGCTGGAGATGAAATACAATGGGTTTGTGAAACAAATAAGGAGCCAAGACAAGTTTTCTGATCAAGGCTCAATGTTTTAATGGGGGGGGGGGGCTCCAAATATAAAGGCGGGGGAAACCCTTCCCCCAAAGACTGGAACTGCAGAACCGGTTTGGTTGCTCAACAGGTGGCTAGTGTCTCAGGAAACTGCAGGTCCTTGAAGAACAATGGGCTAGACCTCCACCCTAGGTGGGAAGTAGTGGCGAGCACCGAGGTCTGAAATTCCCACTGGAAGGCTGGGGGGAGGGCACAATTCCTCCCTAATTATTAGTTTTAAGATGAGAAGGTAACAACCTGGTGGATAGTGGTAACAAGGGAGAGGAAGCATTGACCTGGCCCTCCTAAATCCTTTATGGTGTCTTTTGTGGAGGACAGTGGTTGTTATTCTAAGAAATGCCTTTAGACACCAACCTCTATGCAACCAGGTTTGCTTCACAGGGGTCTCAGAAGCAGAAAACATGGTCCTCCCCTTGCAGTGCTTTGCCGGGCACCTCCCACTGGTGCCCTTGCCCGCTTGTAAGCAGACATACATAGATCTGAGTTCTATGTAGCTCCAGTAGGATGTCCACTTACAGTGGGCTCATCAAGACCACGGTCTGCTAATCGAGTAGGATGATAATATACTTGTATAGGTTTTGATGCCAGGGAGTTGATTTGTTGCCAAACACCCTGCAAGTGTCTTTGAGCTTTTCCCTGATTATAGTGACTATTCATTGTAAATTTTAGAAGTAACACATCTATTGATACTTATCATGGCATTTGAGATGACTTACTTCTAAACTCTGGACCAGCTCTCCAATAATTTGAATGGTATAAAGAGCATCAACTTGTTATTATCAATGTTATTGACAGATCTATCCAGGTGTGGTTCAAAATACAGTTCAAACTTAAGATCTATGAAAGGTTAATAAGGCTATGTAGAACTTATGAAGGCATTAAAATCTGGCCTGCCTACTCCATACAAAATTATTATGATTCAGAAGGTTGTGTTTTGCTTTGCATCCTGATAATTGTAAAACATTTATTGGCTAAGACATTGCTCTAAGCTTACCACAGGAGGACTTAAGCCTCTGTTCTCAAGTGGATTCAGATTAACTGGCAAAAGACAAATAACTTTACAGATAGTAGATCTTGGACAGTTTAATTTTGCTTCTACCACTGTAGCCAATAAACTTGTGAAAAAGTGGCAGCAGGCCTACACTGGCACAGCTCTTTTTAACTTTTATCACTCTTGAAATTATCTTAATTAAAAAATATGGGTAAAATGTTCTATAAATGTCTATTAAATCCATTTGGTCCATGACTTCTGTTAGTTCCACTGTGTCTCTGTTTAGTTTGTGTTTCTCTGATCTGTCCATTGATGAGAGTGGGGTGTTGAAGTCACCCACAATTATTGTGTGAGGTGCAATGTATGCTTTGAGCTTTAGTAAAGTTTCTTTTACAAATGTGGGTGCCCTTGCAATTAGATCATAGATGTTCAGAATTGAGAGTTCTTCTTGGGAGATTTTTTCTTTGATGAGTATGAAGTGTCCTTCAGTATCTTTTTTGATGACTTTTGGCTGAAAGTCAAGTTTATCCAATATTAGAATGCCTATGCCAGCTTGTTTCCTGGGACCATTTGCTTGAAAAATTGTTTTCCAGTCTTTTACAATGAGGTAGTATTTGTCTTTGACACTGAGGTGCATTTCCTGTATGCAGAAAAATGCTGGGTCCTGTTTATGTATCTAGTCTATTAGTCTATGTCTTTTTATTGGGGAAATTGAGTCCATTGATGTTAAGAGATATTAAGGAATAGTGATTGTTGCTTCCTGTATGTTATTTTTATGTTTGTGTGGTTTTCTTCTTTTGGGTTTGTAGAAAGAAGATTACTTTCTTGCTTTTTCTAGGGTGTAGTTTCCCTTCTTATGGTGGCATTTCCATCTATTATTCTTTGTGGGGCTGGATTTGTAGAAAGATATTGTGCAAATCTGATTTTATCATGGAATATCTTGGTTTCTCTATAGTGATTGAGAGTTTTGCTGGGTATCATAGTCTGGGTTCACATTTGTGTTCTCTTTGGGTCTGTATGAGATCTGTACAGTATCTTCTAGCTTTCATGGTCTCTGGTGAGAAGTCTGGTGTAATTCTGATATGTCTGCCTTTATAAGTTACTTGCCCTTTTTCCCTTACTGCTTTTAATATTCTTTCTTTGTTTAGTGCATTTGGTGTTTTGATTATTATGTGATGGGAGGACTTTCTGTTCTGGTCCAGTCTTTTTGGAGTTCTGTAGGCTTCTTGTATATTCATGGGCATCTCTCTCTTTAGATTAGGGAAGTTTTCTTCTACAATTTTGTTGAAGATATTTACTAGCCCTTTAAGTTGTAAATCTTCACTCTCATCTATGCCTTTAATCCTTAGATTTGACTTTCTCATTGTGTCCTGTATTTCCTAGATGCTTTGGGTTACAAGCTTTTTGCATTTTCTTTGAATGTTGAGTCAATGTTTTCTATGGAATCTTCAGCATCCGAGACTCTTTCTTCTATCTCTTGTATTCTGTTGTTGATGCTTGTGTCTCTGACTCCTGATTTCTTTCCAAGGTTTTCTATCCCTTTGTGATTTCTTTATTGTTGCTACTTCCATTTTTAGCCCCTGGATCCTTTTGTTCAGTTCCTTCACTTGTTTGTGTTTTCCTGAAATTCTTTAAGGGATTTTTGTGTTTCCTCTTTAAGGGCTTCTACTTGTTGACCCATGTTCTCCTGTATTTCTTTAAGGGAGTTGTTTATGTCCTTCTTGAAGTCATCTATCAGCATCATGAGATGAGATTTTAAATCCAACTCTTGCTTTTCTTGTGTGTTGGGGCATCCAGGACTTGCTGTGTTGAGAGCACTGGGTTCTGATGCTGCCTTGTGGCCTGGGTTTCTGTTGGTAGGGTTATTGTGCTTGCTTTTCACCCTCTGGTTATTTCTCCTGTTAGTTGGTCTCACCTGACCGGCTGGTGCTTGTCCCTCCTGTGGGCCTGTAAGGCTGTGTCCCTACTCCTGGGAGACCAACTATCTCTGGCAGGGTCTGCGCACAGAAGGCTGTGGGGTGCCTGACATGCAAATGGTGACCAAAGACTCCTGTCCAGCTGCCCCACTAATCGTATGTCCTGTGTTCTCTTAGCTGTTCCCCTCCAGAGAGATATTGGAGAGAAAGTGGAGCACTTAACCTCCATGCTCAGAAGTGGAGGCACTGCTGAGAGATCACTCTCTCCCTGTGGGCTGTGCACAGAAGGCTGTGGAATGCCTGGCTCTCTGGGGCAAATGGCAACAAAAGGCCAAATCGATCCATTCTTATCTCCTTGTACAAAGCTCAACTGCAAGTGGATCAAGGACCTGCAGATTATACCAGACTCACTGAAACTAAAAGAAAAGAAACTGGGGAAGACCCTTGAGGACATGGACACAGGGGAACATTTCCTGAACAGAACACCAATAGCTTATGCTCTAAGATCAAGAATTGACAAATGGGACTACATAAAATTACAAAGTTTCTGTAAGGCAAAGGACACTGTTAAAAGGACAAAACAGTAACCATCAAATTGGGAAAAGATCTTTACCAACCCCACATCCAACAGAGGGCTAATATCCAATATATACAAAGAACTAAAGAGGTTAAACTCCAGAGAAACAAATAACACTATTAAAAAATGGTGTACAGAGCTAAACAGAGAATTTTCAACTGAGGAATATGGAATGGCTGAGAAGCACCTAAAGAAATGTTCAGCATCCTTAGTCATCACGGAAATGCAAATCAAAACAACCCTGAGATTTCACCTCACCTCAGTCAGAATGGCTAAGATCAAAAACTCAGGAGAAAGCAGGTGTTGACAAGGATGTGGAGAAAGAGGAACACTCCTCCACTGCTGGTGGGATTGCAAGATGGTACAACCACTCTGGAAATCAGTTTGGTGGTTCCTCAGGAAATTGGGCATAATACTACCAGAGGACCCTGCTATACCATACCTGGGCAAATACCCAGAAAATCCTTCAGCATGTAATAAGGACACATACTCTGCTATGATCATAGCAGCCCTATTTACAATAGCCAGAAGCTGGAAAGAACCCAGATATCCCTCGACGGAGGAATGGATACAGAAAATGTGGTACATTTATACAATGGAGAACTACTCAGCTATTAATAACAGTGAATTTATGAAATTCTTAGGCAAATGGGTGAAACTGAAAATATCCTGAGTGAGGTAACCCAATCACAAAAGAACACATATGGTATGCACTCACTGATAAGTGTATATTATCCCAGAAGCTTGGAATTCCCAAGACACAATTCACTGATCAAATGAAGCTCAAGAATAAGGAAGATCAAAGTATGGATACTCTGGTTCTTCTTAGAAGGGGGAACAAAATATCCACAGAAGGAGATACAGAGACAAAGGGTGGAGCAGAGTCTGAGGGAAAGACCATGCAGAGACTGCCCCACTTAGTGATCCATCCCATATACAGTTACCAAACCCAGACACTGTTATTGATGCCCACAAGTACTTGCTAACTGGAGCCGGATATAGCTGTCACCTGGGAGGCTCTGCTAGTGCATGACAAATACAGAGGGGGACACTCTCAGTCTGCCATTGAAGGGAGCACAGGGTCCCCAATGGAGGAGCTAGAGAAAGGACCCAAGTAGCTGAAGGGGTTTGCAGTGTTGTACGAGGAACAACAATATGAGCCACCCAGTACTCCCAGAGATTCCAGGGACAAAAACCATCAACCAAAGAGTTCGCATGGAGAGACCCATGGATCCAGATACATAGGCAGCAGAGGATGGCCTTGTTGGACATCAAAGGGAGGAGAGGCCCTTGGTCCTGGGGAGGCTTGATGCCACAGTGTAGGGGAATATCAGGACAGGGAAGCAGGAGGGGGGTTGATTGGGGAACAGTGAGAGGGGAGATGGGTTATGGGATTTTCAGGGGGGGGACCAGGAAAGGAGACAACAACTGATATGTAAAAAAGAATATATCTGATAAAAAATCCTTGATCACTAGCTTCATCTGGGGACTTCAGCTCAGTGTAGACACATCCCCAATAGACGCATCCTGGTGAAGGCTGTTGGCTGAGGAATTGCTTGGAGAGCCTGCTGGTGTTTTCCTGCACCTTATTCCCATGTGTTTTGTCTGGTGTAATAAACCCATTCTGTATTTGAAAACAGCTCCCTTAGTATGTCTGCAACTCATTTGTTCTTAGAACATTCCAGTGCTTTCATTGCCTCTTCTCCATTATTTTTTCTGTGATAATCCCTTGTCTATGTAGCACAGGCTAATCTCAGACTTATCGGCCCCTTTGCGTCAGATCCCCAAGTATTTAGAATGGTATGTTGTTTTTTGTGTCTAACTTACCTTTGTGATGTGCGTTTCCCTCTCTAGGATTATTTCATTAGCATGTCAACATGTATTTTTCTGATTTCAGGTTCCTGTTCTGGAATGGGGGGTGAAGACGTAACTTGTGTGCATAATGTGCCTGCAGAAGGGGTGGTGTGTGAGACAAGGCCATCTCCTGAGGAGAGTCATCTTGAGATACGTGCTTCAGCTTTAGAAGACGTTTTGCCTCAGACTGAGTTCCTGAGCACATATCCCGTGCAGACATTGTGCTTGAGCAGAACAGGTTCCAGTTTTAAAGAAGAGAATAACTGTCGCTGGAGGAGTTACAGTGGAGTAAAGTCCTATGAAGGGGATCCTCACAGGACTTCCACTGTGCCAAGCTGCAGATCCCATGTGTTGACCAGGCCATTCATCTGTGGGAAGGATGGGGAGGAGGCCGTCTCCTCCACAGGCTGTGGTCAACAGCAGGCTGCTTGCCGTAGTGAACAGCCCTCCACAGCCTGTCTTCAGCAGCAGGCCACTTGTAGAAGCGAACAGCTTTACAGCAGTGGTGAGTATGGGGAAGTGCTTTTGAATGGAGAGAGGCATTGTAAGGATGGTGAATGCCAAAAAGGTTCAAACTGCAAACATGTCCCTGCTCAGTGTCCCAGTACCTCCTCTGAGAAAAGGCCGGCTGAGAATAGCAAGTATGAGAAAGCCTTCTCCTGCAATTACAAACGTGCTCAGCACCAGGACAGTCACTCCGGACAGAGGACCCATGAGCACTGTCAACATAAGAAGTCCTTCAGCAAAAAGTGCCGTCTCAATACACTAGACAGAATTCATCCTCAAGAAAGGCCCTATAAATGTACTGAATGTGGAAAAGCCTTTATCTATAAATCTGAACTCATTTACCATCACAGACATCACACTGGTAGAGTACATTATGAGTGTGTGGAATGTAGAAAATCCTTCATGTACAAATCCAATCTCACCGAACACCAGAGAATCCACACTGGAGAAAGGCCTTATCAATGCGAACAAAGTGGAAAATCCTTCAGACAAAACTCTAGCCTCTTTAGACACCACAGAATTCATACTGGAGAAAGGCCGTACGAGTGCTATGAATGTGGGAAATCCTTTAGACAGATCTTTAATCTCATCAGACACAGGCAAGTCCACACTGGAGAAATGCCTCACCAATGTGGTAATTATGGGAAAGCCTTTAGCTGCAAAACTGAACTCACTCAACACGAGCGAATTCACAGTGGAGAAAAGCCGTATGAGTGTAGTGATTGTGGAAAATACTTCAGGCAGTTCTCCAACCTCATTCGACACCGGAGAGTGCACACTGGTGACAGGCCTTATAAGTGCAGTGAATGTGAGAAATCCTTCAGTCGCAAATTCATCTTCATCCAGCACCAAAGAGTTCACACTGGAGAAAGGCCTCACAAATGTGGGGAATGTGACGCATCCTTCACCCGAAAATCTGACCTCTTCCAGCACCAGAGAATCCACAGTGGCATGCGACCTTATGAGTGTGAAGAATGTGGGAAGTCATTCAGACAATGTTCTAGCCTCATCCAGCACCGGAGAGTTCATACCGGAGAGAAGCCTTATGAGTGTGTCGAATGTGGGAAAGCCTTTAGTCAGAGTGCTAGCCTCATTCAACACCAGAGACTGCACACTGGAGCAAAACCTTATGAGTGTAGTGAATGTGCGAAGTCCTTTAGCCAGAGTGCTAGCCTGATTCAACACCAGAGAAGCCACAGTGGAGAAAAGCCTTATGAATGTAGTGAATGTGGCAAACCTTTCACCCATAAGTCTGACCTGATTCAGCACCAAAGGGTTCATACTGGAGAAAGACCTTATGAGTGCTATGACTGTGAGAAATCCTTTAGCCGTAGATCGAATCTTGTCAGACACCAGTGAGTTCACACCTAAGAAGACTCTTTATCATGTACGAATTGTGCTGCTAAGGGTGTTCTTTATTGTGTCTAGGGGAGGCGTACACAGGTGGAAAGTGCATAAAGATTTATGCCTGCCCCCGATTGGACAGAGGTTGGAAGTGTGCAGCCTTGTGAGTTTTGCCTTTACAAGCAGCTGACTAATAATTTGTGGCCATTCTCTGGGAATCCCAGGTATGGATCTGGCCGGTGTACCTCATCCTGACCAGTATTTAATACTTCTTTCAGATTCGGCTCAAAAGTAGAAAAGTGCTGTTTAACAGGTGTAGTAACACTGGAGAAGACTCACAGCCCTCTCTGAGTTCAGAGATTATTTATCTGGGCTTCGGAAGTGGAACTTATTTCAAATATGTGGGAAACTTTGAGAAGACTCATTACAGTTTTTAGATGCCCAGGGCCATGTCCTGATTTATGTCATTCGCAGTATCTGTGATAGAAACCCTGTCACTCTTACCACTTAGAAGATTATGAGTCTGATTATCCCTGCTAAGTGCTTAGAGGTACAGACCTCTCTGCTCTGCTCTGGCTTTAGCCTTGAAGACCCTTTTCCTTTTTAGGGCAGCAATCTTATTTAGAAAGTGTGGTCTGAGTTGTACTTTCAACTTTTCTAGGAACGATCACCTTGTTCAGGACAGGTTTTGTTCTCACACTGTGCTCTGATTATTTCCAGGCTGGAACTCACCAACTTGTGAAATACTTGCTGCACATTACTCTGGCCAAACTTTTGAAAAGGGAGTTTGTTTATGCTCCTTTGATCTGGAAGGTTCTGTGCATTCTGTGGCATGACTTGTCAGGTGACCTGTGATGTCAGCATGAAGGGTGGACTAATTCCATAGATATCTCCACTTTGTTTTAGAAGGTATGGTAGAGCTGCAGGAAGCAGCTGCATGGAGTATTAGTCTAATTTTCATGGCTGCTCCTGCCCTCACAGGAAAGACTGCTGGGTTTTGTGTTCCTGACTTACTGGAGGTCCTATGATTTTGGGGAGGCAAGAAGTCTTCATGAAGAGGAGTGTTATGACAACCCCAGGTATTCCCGCGCCGCCTGAACAATTGGATTCACTTTCCACCGGGATGTCACATAATTCCTAGCGTTGTTGAAGGTAATCTCTTCAGCAAGGTTTGCAATGGAGCCATTTGCTATGTGTGAAGCAGTGCATAGGGTAGTGATTGGGACAGGGACTGAGTTAATGGATATGAAAATAATCCTGCATTTCTTTATTGTGCGTATGTGTGGCTTGGCGTACACAGACTGTGGTTCACGTGTGGCGGTCAGAAGGCAGCTTTTGGAGCTGATTCTAGTCTACCATGTGGGCTCCGTGATTGGATCGAGGTCATCAGGCTCTTGGCAAATGTTTTAACCTGCTGAGCTGTCTCTCTGACCCTGGAACGTGCTTCTGTTAAAACTTCACCCATAGATGTTCCAGTGATTTTGTGTGAGTTGACAAATACACAAGATCTTTATAGCTATTTCCTGTGGCTGTGAGCTTTTGTCAGAGAAAACACTGAGATGATTTTTGTGGATTCCTCTGACCCTCTGGCTCTGGCATTGGCAGAGCCGTACAGTCAGAAAAACAAGGGGAGGAAGGTGATTCTGTGAGGTGGGGTATAATTCTGACTTGTCATTTGAAGGGCAGTAACTTTTATTACTTACCAAGATTGTCTGTCAGTAGAGCTGTGACTCTCAGATTCTCAGAAGACAGATGACAGAATCCACACCAGGTTGTGAAAAGTTTTGAGAACAGCAGGATATCTAGGTATACTGTTTTGTGCTACTTTTTACAGCATTATTTATGTATCGTCTGGATGAATGATACTTCAAGGGCATAGCATGGCACTGTGGCATATGCCTACAGTTCCAATTTCTAGAAAAGGCTGAGGAATGAGGAGTCCATGAGCCCAGAAGTTTGTAGCTCAGTGGGGGCAACATACCATGACTCTATCTAAAAACAACAGGTCAATTTGGTAAAGTCTTGAAATCATTACAGTTATGAAAATGAATTTGCCCCTCATCTGTATATTTACAACATGCCCCTTTATATTTTCTACCTC
>NC_067484.1:4002160-4069808 GCF_947179515.1 Apodemus sylvaticus
TTCTCCAGTTTGCCCTGGCACTCAAGTAGGCAAACTGCTCTTTGCAAATGTCATGTGTCCACTTATCAGCACTCTAAGGAGCACGATCTTCCATTTGGCTGAGTGAATCGCTACCAGATGCAAATCTCTCAATCGTCAAGGGAAGACTATGGCAAATTTTAATGTACTTTGAAAAACTCAGTTTACATCAGTGCTCAAGGTGCAGCTTTACCCAGGCTAACAGTTTCTGTATAACAATGAGCCTAAATTAAAGCCTGAAAAACAAGGAAAAATTTTAACTCTTTCAGGATTTTGCATGCTACACACTGAAGCAAACAATTTTGTACAAGTACAGAATGAAGTCACTGTAGTTTGCTGCTAGCTATACATTTATTTCATTGAAGTATGTATATATACTAGTGGCTATTTTATCACTAAAGCATCACAAAATATGTTTCCGTTGAAATAATGCATACTGATTCAACACCTGTGAGCTAACCTATAAACACCTAATTTTCAAAAATTGAAGTGGGTACTATTTTTCTTCTCAAGTTACAGATAAGGATATTCAAAGACACAAAGGTTACCCTGACTGTCCACTATAACTAAGTCAGAACATCAAGTCCAAATCTAGACTCCAAATCTTAACTAGTATACTATATTATGTGTGTGTGTGTGCATACACATATATGTACACACGTGCTCTATGTGAGGTATGTGGTAGAGAATATAATTACTCATTAAAAGAGATTATCTTCCTTCTGCTGTATCAAAATTAATTTGCATGTCCTAGAGACAGAATGTTTTCCCAGGATCTCTTCAAGTGTTCAATATAACTGCAAGTGAGAAATCCATGAAACATGAAATACACAGAACGAACAACATTTCAAATATTAGTATTTGTAAGCAAAGGATGCCTCTATTTCTCACGTCAGAGAACAGAGTTTTGTTCTGAAGGGCTCAAAGGTGTCATGAGGGTCTTCTTGATATGTCACAAATACTGATCAATATAAGTCATTAAATCATCAAACAAACATCACTAATAATCCATGGACATACTAAGATTTATCAGAGGAAAAATTTGTATTGAGCACTCTTGTAAATGATTTCCAAAAATATTATTATATATTTCTTATATATCTTTTAATCATTTCTCGGAAGTGCTAGGTTTTATACTAGTCAAAAAGTTTACTCTGTCATATCTCTGGTGAGCAGATGGTCTGGTAGTAATGTAAATCACTGATATAATTTTTAGCTTTCTCGATTTTGTCCCTCACCTATCTAGGAAATGATTTCTCTGGTGATAACTAACACATCATGCTAATGAGAGAATCTAATACACAACAGAAAAATGTCACTACTAATAATATTTGCATGAAGTTAAATAAAGCAACTGTAAAAGAATGTCAGACAGTTGTTCTTTAATAAGACACAGTTTCACAATGAAATTATGTTGTTAATTTTGTTACATCATTGGGTGAATCCTAAATTACTCCATAATGATGCAAGGCGTCATTTATAATTCTAACTTGGTATCTCACTCTACTATGAAAAGAGACCTTATTAAGGGATCTGCATTTTATTTGAAACAGGTTAAGTATACATGAGCAATAATAAAAGGTATAAACACGTCTGGTAATATGGGAAAAGTACACTATCACCATTATCTGCACAGTGTCATTTCTTAAAAAGATTTCAATTAGATCGAACTATACCTGCTCTTAGAGGAAGCTATAAGGATTTTATTTGCTACTGTCTCAAATACACAAACGTACAAATTATGTAGAAAAAACAGCTTTCAAAGTATGATTAAAAAAAACAAAACAACCTTCCAAAAGCAAGCTCCTTTCTCCTACCACCCCCATCTGTCTTTTTAACAACACCTTAAGAGAGTATCCTGAGAAAAATAACCTTTGAGGTTTTAAGAGATAAGGAAAAGGAGAAAATGGTTTTGGACATTATCAACTCAAAACTGAATCCAGAACTCTCAGTTACAAAAGTCAACAGCTACACAAGTCAACAGCTACACCTCTCAAGTATCTTGCTACAAGAAAATATTATTTTTCTAAACAACAATAACAACAACAAATCATATTGATTTTTAGAGGAATAATCTTTGATTTTAGGGAAAATACTGTAAGGTAGAGAGATGAAGTCGGAAGTCCCATTTAAAGCTTTAAGGGGAACAGACTTAACTCCACTGAGTCTGAGTCCAATCATTTGCTAATGTTAGATAAAGGAAAGATTTACAGTTAAGGAAATCTAACTTTGTTCAGGGGAAATGCAAGATATAGATTGTCCCATGCCTCTGCCTAGCTTACGTTTAGAAGACACAGACCTAGATTCTTCAACTTCAGCGTTCATCAGATTCCCAAGCATACATTTTTCTGTAGCTAACATCATATGTGGTGAGTTCTCTATAGCTCAGTCTTTAAACATCTTTTACTGGCACTAGTAGTCAGTTTTGTCCAATGCTTACCAAGATATTCAAGAAAATATTAATTTTTATTCTACTATAGAAAACTGTGGAAAACTGTACTTAAAAGATTTCATTTACTCTATGAGCTAAATTTTTACTCAGAGATTAAAATAATCAAGCAGAAAAGCCTCTTTTATCCTAAACAATTATATATAGAGAATTGTACATATTTGATTAAATTAGAAAAAAACCTTTTTATCTTTAGCAAAGGGTGGCTTAATGTGGATATTGAAACTATTATTCTTCAAAACTGTTGACTTTTAAGAGAGCATTTCAGGAATCATTCCCTCCCCCACCCCATCCCCCATGCACACACTCTATCCCACTCACACTGAACCAGCACTGCTGACCCACTACCCATAAGGAAAACAAAAACATTGGGCATGCACAGCACAGGCTTATATTTAGGCAGATTTTGAATTTAAGACTACACACTCTGAAATGGCATCTTGAAAGAGAAAGAAAAGTACATCTACACATGTAAGCATATACTCTTCTTAGATGACTTCCAAAATGCACAAAAGGTAAACATTTAGTAACTCTGAAAGTAAATGGGAAGCTAAGCATTACTAACAACACGAAAACAACAACAACCACACACACAAAAAAAACAAAATAATAACAAACTACAGCTAAATGGTTGATTTACAATACTTTTTAAGTTTGTGATTTTCATTCTTTGTCATAGTGTTCTGTGTCATAATCTGTTCATCAAGCATAAAGGCCTTCCCTGTGTCTATTCTCACAGGCACCAAGGCTCACAGTCCACGTACATTCATACAGGTACACAAGCAAACACACAGAAAACACCACAGTGAGCTGATCATACAAGTTTCTCTATGAGGAATTTAAATTATTTTCCTAATTCTGACCTATTTTTATGTAATTTGCTTTTATTTCTTTTAGTCCTAAATGTTTTGCATCACTTAAAGTCTCCTTAGATGCAAATCTACTTGGAAATGGGCTCTTGCCAAAGCAGCAATCTAACACATCTATGTGGTTCAATAGCCATTTATCAATTGATCATTATCTCTATCTGTTTTATTAACTCTGTTTTCACTAGAGGGAAAAACCTAAAGCAATCTAACCTTTCACAGCATGCATGTACATAAACACAACTCAAGGAAAACCCGGATTGGTGATATCTAAATTTTAAAGTGGGGCACAAGTTATTAGATTCTAAGGTTAGTGAAAACACACTCTGTTCCAACCACAAGAGAGCCACCCAGTCAGAAAAGTGCTTCAGAAAAACATCTCGAAAAGTGTTCTGCAGAGACAAGCAGCATCTCTGTCAGACAAGAAAGGAACTTTTCAGTGTGAAAAAAAAAAAAAAAAAAAAAAAGGATTGCACATAAAGAGTTGCTTACTGGGCTTATGTTGATTGCATTTAAATGTCAGCTTCCTGGATCAGTAGTTATCAGGGTCCCTCTGCAGGATGTCAAATACACCTTATTCAAATACATTTCTCCTATCTAAAACTGGCTGATAAAACTGTTTACCAATTAAATGTTCAAGAGCAGGGCTTTATGCACTTTCTTGGGCAATTGTTATTTCTAAACTTGTGGCAGTTTACAGCCTTTAAAGTAGTTTTATTTCATTACCAAACATTTTAAAATCTACCCCAAAGTATTCAATTTCCACGAACTCTTACATACAAAAGAGCAGTTGCAGTTATTTTAAACCAGTGGGGCAAGACCAATCTTTAAACAACTGCCATCTACTTAACATCCCAGTATATTTGTTAGTACTACTTTGGTGCTGCATGGAAGATAAACTAACTCTTGCTTTGTATGGGTTTGGGGTAGGCTTCTGAAAAGAGGAAAGTTTCTGGGTTGTTTCCCCTTTGCCTCCACTTAACCCTCGCTCCCCCGCGGAGCCTGAGAGCCTGCAATTGTGCAAGAGGAGCCAGGCAAGCAGGGCGCAAATCACCTAGCACTGCGGGTGATTAATGATCCTTCTGCTGCTGCCCTGGTGCTCTCCAGGCAGCTATCCCTGCAGGGCAGCAGCGGAGCTGCCAGTGGCTAAGCGAGAAGCAGCTCTGGGAGAACACAGGGGCTGCGCCCAGTGTGAGAGCACCATGCCAGGCAGTGGGCGGCAGGCGGCAGGCAGGTGACAAGCCGAGCTGGCTGCACCGGGGCCAGGGGAGCACAGGGGAGAGTGAAGGCACCGAGCCACCGAGAGCCGGAATGGAGGCCGAGAGCAAGCCTGAGTGCAGCCTGCCGTCCTTCAGCTTGACCCGGCCAGCAAGGAAGCCTGCACAGCCTCGCTCGGGTCTGAGTCCAGCTGCTCCAGACACCAGAAGTCAAACCCGCTGCTGTGAGGGGCCCACGCTTTATGACTGTTCAGTTGCAAGACCTACTTCGAGACAGCAGACACTTTGACCAAGTCTTTCACAGTCAGAAAGATATATTTGTTGAGTGGCCTTTTCTCTTTTTCGCGGGAAACAAAGAAATAAATTAAGGCAGGGCTCAGGCTGCACAAGGTGAAACTTTGCAACAAATGCCTTTGCTTTCTCTAACTTCGATGTCCTTTCTCCCCTTTTCCTTAAAGAGCCCTTGGGGAAGCCATGAAGTAACACTGCACATTCCAGTAACACAGAAATGACAATATATATGTATTTTTAATTTCAAAAACATTTAGAAAGAAAAGTAGCAGGAAGAAAAGGGCACATAACAACTCGAGGTTTCTTTAAAAAAAAAAATGAAAGAAAAAGTAACTTACCTGTTGGGACATTCTGAATAAGAGGTTAGTATCAGCGTTTTGCCATGTCCCCATGAACCCTGGTCCAGCCGCAGTCGTTCTGGTTCCGAACTGCATGGAGTTGTCAGTACAGGAGTCTCTTAAAGTCAAGTCTCTTGCCCTCTTTGGCTCTCTGTCTCTCTGTGTGTCTCTTTCTCTCACATCCACTTCTGCCTCTTCTGACTGAAAAGTGAAGGTGGATTTTTTGAGCTTCTTGGCAGCCAGTAGCAGGAGTACAGTGTAGGTAAGAAGCTGGCTGAACTGTGCATTTCATTCGGGAAGGGGGAGATCTGGGGGAGGGAGGGTCAGAGCTTCCTTCGCACCTTCTGCACAGATATCCCTTTCATTTATGCATAGATTGTGACTCCCCTAGCTTGCCTCTGCTCAGTTTCACAGCTGCCTGTCAGATGCGCAGGCAGCACTGGAGACCCAACCATCAGCTTCAAACCCTCAGCCACTGCATGTCATTGGACAGCAGAGCTAGGAGTCAACTGCACTGTTCCACTGTCAGGCACCAAATGACACTGTACTAACCCCCCTCCAGATACACAGATAGACACACACACTGGTGCATACTCCACGGACTGCCACGATCACCACCCACAAGGCCAGGGAAAGCCAGGGCTCCTCCCTGGGAATTTTCGCCAACAATGCTTTCTGCTGTAACATGTTATATCCAGCACCAGTCCTTTCTTTAACACTTGCAAAACTATGACACTTAAATATTTTTAATTAAACTGGAAGCAAGTAAAGATTCATCTGGAGGAGAACATAAAGTTTGCTTAGTGGCTTTTTAAATATTAGCTGCCACAAGTCACACCGTAATGCTGGGGCTATTTATAACCACATATAAACTCATAGGGAAAATAATATACAGAGATTTGACCTTATATTATAAAGGGTGAACAAGCAAAGCTACCAGTTAAACATGGAAGATGTACACTAAACATATGCAAAAATAAATATATATCACTTAATACCCAGCACCTCAGGCCATTAATTACCAAATGGAAGGTTAAGTAAAGAGACACTGAAGGAAGAGAAGAAAAATGAATACCTTTTCTTAAAGCTCACATGCAGAATAAAATCCTTTGTTAAAGTTCCAAGGTAAGACATCTACATCAATCTTTTAAATCATAAAAAAAGGGCAAAAGATGAAGAAAAAAAGAAACCTGTCCTATTTCAGGCAAAAAGTAATGCATATAAAAATGCCATTTTTCATTTAGGACCTCTATGGAAAATTCTATAATGTTTCCCTGCCTGATGAAATATAACCCTGATAGCAGGTCATATTTTTAATTAAACCAGTTTTAAAACAAAACAACCATTTGTTAGATAGTATTTATCTCCCTTATTTATGGAAAAAGCAGAACTGAACAAAATCCGCTGTACATAAACACTGTAACTTCAAAATGGAAAGCTAAATTCATGCCATCTCATAAAAGTAGTCAGCAGGAAAAAGTCATCCTTCCTAAACTTAAAATGTAAGGAACATTAATCTTCAGCCACTTACAAATACTGAGGACAAATGTAGCACTCTGTTCGCTCCTTCTTAACGGAAGAATAACAATAAACCTTCCTCTCAGAAACAACAAAAGAAACAGAAAAGCGTTTCGATGGCAGCCTGTGTCATTAGTGGACAATGAGAAAAGATGAGCAACCGTACACTATGTTGACACAAATGTGCCTTCCCTTCTAGAACTGACATCTCCTGAAAGCTTTTCTGTTAAACTTCCCTCTAGTTCACCACCATTAAGCACAAAAAAGTCTCAAAAGAAGCCAATTCAATATCTGAAAGGAGACAAACAAGAACCCAAAGAATTGTTGCCTTAAAATATATTAAGTCTACCTGTGGTCAATAAAAATATTCTTTCGAGGGGGAGGGCGGGAAAAGCCCCTATGAGTCAATTGTCAACGGTGACTGTACCTTTACTATTACCCACTTAACTCCCTCTAAAATTTGCTAGCCTCTTGATTTCTGAAGTGGCACTCAGTGCCTCAGTCAAGCTGCCTGCTCAGCTCCTGACCTTCCCACTAATGGCTGTTATTTGTGGGAGGCTTAAGGACACTGTCAACAGCAAGCTTCCTCCTTGCTCCCCTCAAGCACTGTTGTATCCTCTCCCTGCATGTTCTCTCTGGCCTCTTCTGCTTCCTCTCCCTCTCTCCTAGTCCTTCCCCCTCCTTCCCCACTCTCCCTCACTCCCTCTTCCTATTTTTCCAGCCCCGCCCCTTTTTCTCAGTTCTGAGATCCTCTTCTTTCCCAGGTATTTCCCCTAACCCCCACATATGCGGGCATGAACGAACGAGCACACACACACACACACACACACACCATACCACACCACACCACAAGACAAAAATCAATTTTCATGCAGCAGCAAGCACCTGCAGTAATAGACTCTTTTATTAAAACTGTTATTCTACAAGACTTGAAATTCCCCAGGGATCGGGCCATGTCAAAGCCGATATAATTAACTAGAGGCTCAGCAATGGATCAATTACCAGACAAGCAAGTGATAGTGAAATCAATGAAAGATCATCAGCCACATTATCAGTGTTGCAACTCATTAGGGCAAAACTGAGAAATGTGCTCAACGCGAGCCCAAGCAAGGTGGCATTACAAAACAAAGGGCTAATTTGGAGACCCCGCTGTGAACAATCTGTAACTGAATTAGCCCTTTTCCCCCCTAAACTGCACAGCTCCATAATTAAATGTGACAGACTGAGAGAAGCAGTTTATTAAGACACCAACCCCAAGTTTTTTTAGTTCATAAACTCTCTCCTAGAAAATCAATACAGTCTGTACAGGGTTATCAGGTTGACTAGCTAATACATCCAAATCTGCTATGCCCAGCCACAGTCCTCTGACAAAATGCTACCCAGAGTATGCAAACCTGTCTCTCTGACTGCAAGGTCTAACCGAACAAGTCTGCAGCAAAACTATTACCTAAATATTCCTGCTGTAGCCACGCCTTAAAAACATCAGGATAGGGCTGGAGAGATGGCTCAGCAGTTAAGAGCACTGAGTGTTCTTTCAAAGGTCCAGAGTTCAAATCCCAGCAACCACATGGTGGCTCACAACCATCCTTAATGAGATCTGATGCCCTCCTATGGGGAGTCTGAAGACAGATACAGTGTACTTACATATAATAAATAAATAAATCTTTAAAAAAAAAACCATCAGGATAGCCTCGTAAGATTCACAAGAAAAATCACAACAATTACACAGTACTGTACCTCCTAGATGGATTTTGTCAAACAAAATTTTAGTTAATTCCTAAAATCAGTTAAAAAAAAAGTAAAAGCTTCATTATAACAACAGACACCAGTCCAAAGAGTTAGCTATATATAAACATGCTAAAGTACAAACCTTGAATGTTTATGTTTTGTTTATTATGTTTAAAACCATTTTTTAATAAATTTTAGAACATAAAATTCTGACTCCTATTGAAAGTCCCAAAATATGTTATGTGAACTTGCCATCCATTTCCATAGGGAAATGTAGAACCTTGATGCTTTTCTAGCCAGTAAGAGACTTGAATTGTTTTTTAGAGACTCAGGTCAATGACTAACAACAAAACCAAGGCACCAAGACATCTCCTGAGGCTTTCCATTGGCTTAACATTCTGTAGATTACAGAATAACCCTCTGAAATCCTTTGTATCCAAGTTATTTACAACTAGGCCATGGGGATAAACATCGTTTTCACAATTATTGTTTTCTTCCTGATTCAAAGTCATGTACTTCAGATTAGGGGATCACAAATCTGAAAGGTCACGTGACGCTCCTCACAGTCCCTGAGACTGAGAGTTAGGCTGTGTACACTGAGAGGTCCACCAAGGAGCTCTCAAGGTCCTGAAGAAACTGTAGAACTAGGAGTAACTAGCTCTTCTTCATAACACACAGCAGTAACACACACACACACACACACACACACATACACACATACAACTCTGAAATACTTTTACAACATTAACATAAGACCAGGAGAGTGGACAAGGTAAGCAGCTCTGGAAATAACTAATGATGTTTTAACACTTACAATGTTTATTTATTTATTTATTTATTTATTTATTTATTTATTTATTAAAAAAAAACCTGTACTATTAACATGCCATCAGTATACTCAACTGGCTTCAAATTCTAAATCCTAAATGTTAATTTTAAAAAATAGTTTAAATTCAATTTACAGATGCTACAATTACACATTTGTTTTTATCTGGTATTTATCAAACATTTCACCAGTCATGCTTCTAATAATATTTTTTAAAGTTAAGCATATATACTAACCCTGCACTAACTGCACACTTTGGATAGTAATTATAAGTTGTAATTACAGGAAATTCATACTTTTGAAAACCTTTTTGCACATAACTACACACTGTGCATGTACCCTCAATGAGATCCAATTAGTTACAAAGAATTTGCATTTCAGTTAGTGTAGGATAACAAGACTACAGAGAGGTGCAGTGCAATCCCACCAACAGAGGAAGGCAGTGTGTTCTTTCCTGTTCGCTCTGTAAGCAGTAATTCCCACAAGTGATTGCTTAGAATGTTACTATCTTTTTAATATTTTGTAGTGAGGTGAATTTGGGTCTTTTCTTTTATTTTCTCAAAAATTACACAGTGATGGAAAAGTTAGTCACAGTTACTGACTACTGACAGGCCAAAGAATGCTCTTTTGCATATACTTTTGGAATAAACTAGTTTATTTATTGTGTTGCTTTTTGTTTGTTTGTTTGTTTGTTTGTTTATGGGAATATAACCCATCATTTCTTTATATATATTACAATTATTTTTTTTTTAAAGACAGAGTATCATCATGTAGCCCTGGCTGGCCTGGAACTCACTTTATTGACCAGGTTGATTTCGAAAGATCTGCCTGCCTCTGCCTCTCCAGTGCTAGGATTAAGGGTGTGCTCCACCATACCCAACTTTACTTTTCTTCACTGGATTTAATTTCTTCAAAACACAGGGCTTTCTTAAGGTCATTCTGTGACTGGGAACATAGCAGCTATATAAAGGTCGTGGTTCTGTGCTAAGAAACTCAGGCCCTGCACTAAGAAAGCACTTGAAGGCTTTCTTTCTTTCTCTCTCTCTCTCCCTCCCTCCCCCTCTCTCTCTTTCTTTTTTTTTTCAGTTTTTTTTACCTCCCTAGCTAGAGCTACAACGTAAATCCTGAACAAATATAAAATAAATGTATGGCTTGTGCACACAGTTTAAGAAGCATCCGCAGGACTACTGACAGCTTACAGAACCGCACCTGTGACTCCCTGGGCCTGTCAGTTCTCTCGCTGTTAGCAGACTCTGTAATCTGTAATGACAGTGTACTGGCCTTTGCTCTTCCTTCAGTCACAATTTACTTCCAAAGCTTGGTTAAGTACAGAGCTGGGTTAAAGATCAGTGGTTTTTCATGTGACACACGCTGGTATTCATCTAATGGCTTGTCAAGACAAAACTGTCCCTGTTCTTGCCAAAATAATAAAAATGATGCTTCACATCGCATGACAATCAGCACTTCCTCGTGGTGGGACAGCTCGAGCTTTCTGTAACTCATCTATTTTATAGAAAAAAATATTGCTAACTGGCTATCCACTCTCAGTGTACAGAATCAGGTTGCCATCCTCAAATCTCTTTCCTTCTCAGAACTCTAAGGCAGCCTGTAAACTAGTCACTAATGACATGCGACCTTAACATATAAAGGAATGCTGAAGCTCAGGTTCCTAATGCATTAAGGCACATAACTTAATATATGCAAATTATGCAGGAGCAGCAGGCTGGTCTCAGTCACAGAGGTGGGGCAGGCAACTGAGGAAATGTCATTTTTCTTGAGAACGAAGTGTAGGACTTGCTTTGCAACATCTGTTGGTTTGTGTGGAATGCTAACAGATGTGTTAAGTGGGAAAAAAAGGAGAAAGAACTAATGAAGGAAAACTCCTCTGAACAGATATTTCCCTCACTTCCATACTCCTAAGGAAGAAGGTTGACAGCCACCCTTTCCCCTAGTGAAGCCTGCCACCCTTTCCCCTTGTGAAGCCTGACACCCCTACTTTATTGTGCCATTTCTTTTCAGACACAAAGTTAAGGAGGAACAAATTTGGTTCAATATAAAGAATAGGAAAAAGTAAAGCTAATAATAATTTCAATTTTAAATTTTAAATAATAATTTCAATTTTAAATTTTAATTTCCACTTTTTTGTTTGCTTTATAATTGTATAGTTATCTATGTTTATACAATTTGATGAGAGGACAGTAAAATATTTGTTTCCCTTAACACATATAAACCCAAACATAATGAGTACACAAGCACATCTATGTGCACTCTGTGGAGAAAAGAAGAAATGACATTTAAAAGTACTTCTTAAGATCAAGAGCTGCTTGGTTGATAATGTTGTTCATTTGAAATGTAAATAAGTAAAATAACCAAAAAAGATCATAAAAATAAAAAATGATAAATAAAAGATCAAGATCTGAATTATCTTTTCGGTTTTGTTTGGTTGTTACAGGTGTTTTTGTTTGTGCTTTGTATCGTTTTGTTTTTGAGACAGGGTTTTTTCCACATAGCTCTGACTGTCCTGGAACTTACTATGTAGCTCAGCCTGGCCTCAACTCGAACTCACAGAGATCTGCCTGCCTCTATGAATTATCTTCCTTAATGTAAAGATACTCATTGTTACAATTAAGATTCACCTAATATTTACACCTAAATCTTTGCTTGCCAACTGATTTCCAATTTCTTTCTTTCCATTTCGATCTCTGTAAGAGATGGACAACTGTGTCTCGATTGCCAATGTTCCCAAACAGTAACATCTGGTAATCATGGGTCCTCATGTTTAAATTTTAAGGAACCAGGAAAATTTTTCTTATTTAGCAATTGTTTTTCTTGTTTCAGTTTATTCGGTGACTGAGCTGTAAGTAGCAGACTGACATGTATGTAGCAGTCTTTAATTCAGGTTACAAGGATGACGCATGGCAGGGGGTACATGGGGGTACATGGGGGTTCAGATTTTAATCCCAGCCCTTGGGAGGCAGAGGCAGGCAGACCTCTGTGAATCCCAGGCCACTTTGATCTCTATAGTGAGTTTCAAAGCAGATAGGAGTGAGATCCTATCCTCAAAAAGATATATGATTCATGCACGCCAACAACTAAATGTAACCAAGTGTCATATGTAAACGATCTAAACTACACAGTCTATTACTCTTTCTATTAAAATCTTTATGGTAAGAATTTAGGTTTAGAGTCCATGAATTAGCTAATTTAAAATTAGCTTATAGGGTCTTTATGAAAAGGAGAAGAAAAATCTAAATTCATGTTATCATCTTTGATTGGCATCTCAATCCTTCTCCTCCAAGAGTCTGTGTTAGAATTCACTTGTTCCTTCATATTTATAATATTCATATATAACTATATATAAATGCCAGATGGCTTTGACAACCTAGTTGGACATTTCAACATATAGTAGCTTCAGCCAAAACAGCCCAAAGATTCTGAGGAATAAGACCATTGTTCAATTTTTAAGTAAGAGTACCCATGCCTTCATTTATAGTCAGCTTTCTGCCAAACCATTATAGACATACTAAATACTCAGATGTGAACTCACAGGAACACCAATCACATCAGTGCACGAGACATATATAACAGCTGCTATGCACTGAGAGAAGAAAATGGTGACCAATACTGACAGAGAAAACCTTATGCAGTAAAAATATCTTTATGTGACCAGAAAAGGAACACAAGCCCCTTAAACAAGGTTCGAGCTACTTCAGAGAGTGACATTAACATTCCACTTAGGAAAATATTGCCTAAACGCTTTACTGAAAAGGAGAAAATGCTCCAATTGACACTTGTCTAACTTGCCTGAGATGCTGTGTCTGACACCCTAGTCAGGGCTGAGCACCGGAATACACTTCCAGGAAATGTTAAAAGGCTATAATCCATAGATGCAAAAGATCAGAAAATGGACAGATGTGGTTAGGTACAGTAGATCAGGTAGCTTACAAAATGCTAAGGAAATGAGAATCCCTTGGAATCAAGATTCACATTTCAAAAAAGCATCTTCAGTCAGTACAAATCTTATGCCTACAAAAGATCAAACATTTTCCTATTTTGTTTTGATCTAAAAAGTAAAAAAGTGACTTTAATTTTTTTGTGTGTACAAGCAGTGACAAAAGCTGTCTTACTATCACAAGCTTCAGTTGATGTCCTGTGAGAAAAATCTTCTGAAAGAATCAGTGGTATCTTTCCTTAAATGACTATGAGGATAAAAATAAAAAGCAAAAGACAAAAATCCAACAGGCTGGGGCACGGAAGTGCACTGGGGAATTACTTTCATATGACCACGAAAGTTGTGGGATTGTAAAGATAATATTAATGCTTTTATTTACTTCCTTCTAAAAACTGTAGCCTGAGATGCTGGCAGCTCTAGTAAAAATGTCACAGTAATAGTTTAAATTACTGTCAAGAAGGAAGATTGAGATTCACTTCTGCACAAGAAAACCCTGTTACAAGGCTCAATACACACAAACACACACAAACACACACATACATACATACATACAAACACATATACAAGTACTCACAAACACACACACATACATACATAAATACACACAAATGCACACATACATGCACAAACACATGCACACATACTAACAAACACATATACAAGAACATACACACATATACATACATGCATACATACACAAACATACACAAGCCCTTACAAACTACTTAGACATAAAAACATGCTTACACACAAAATCATGCATATGCCCACACAAACATACATTTAAGTGAAAAATATTGATGCAAAGAAAATTTGTATGATTTCTGGATTGTTTTTCAAATTAAAAAAACTTAAATGGGAGAGTGGGGGCCTTTGGTGTAGGACCTCGGCTGGACGCAAGCAGGCAGGAAGCTTTTCACACACAACTGCACTGTCTGTCCATCAGCTGATGTCCTGGTTATGATCATCTTAGGGAAACTCATTAGTCTGCACGTGTATGTGTGTGTCTCTGTGTGTGTGTGTCTGTGTGTGTGTTACATATGTGTTACATTTCAATTCTCAAAGATTACTACCCTAACACATCCATTTTAAAAACAGTGACAATTACAATAAATCTTCCCTAGAACTACGTGTAAAAAATGAAAAGGGGAAAAAGGGGATGAAATAAAAGAAGACACTTTATCACAATCAAAATCATTCGAATTATTGCCACAAAATTCTATTTCATGCAGTATCTTCAGAGGTTAAAAACTGTTGAGAAGCAAGTAAACACATTCATTTCCTAGCGTGCACATGAGTGTGAAAGACAGTAAGAGGGTGGAACAAAGAATAATTATGTGGGAACAAACCTCAATAGGACAGTCAGAGAATGTGAGCATATTTAAGTGACTTAAATAAGAAAGAACAACATACCTCAAGTTGAGATGGATCAACTCCACAGCATGGGACTTTAAAATGTGCTTGCCAGTCCTGGTCACCAAGCCTGCCTTCTGATTTGTAACTGAGGCAATTTGGAGGCGGGGAGGGCACAAAATGTGCCTGTTGAGAGATTAGAAGAGGAAATTTTATATAGTCTGCAGGCAGTATTTTACAGAAATCCTGGTTGCATCAAGATACTTTATCTTAAAAACTACAGATATAATATACTCCTCTGACCACTCAAACACTTGTAAAAAAGAGTTAATTACTAAGGTGTATAGCAACCAACAGTTAAATATATGAACCATAAGAAAACAACAATGAGGAATAACAGAATAGCTCACTGAAGGGTAACAGGACAGGGGAGCCACTCAGGGCTTCTTGAGTGCAAGCCTGTGTGCTAAGAAGCCAAACCAGCATTGCACTTAAGATTCTTTCTTTAAGGAGGAACTGGACAGTCGGGTGGGTATCTGACACCGGGGCTGCCAAACACAAGTTCTACCACTGAGTCACACTCCAGTCAATACCCCAACTTACTCCATTTTCTTCTACTAATCATCAAGAAAATCATTATAAAACTTTTTACTCACTGTTGAAGAACTATTTATCAAGCTTCACATACCAAGTACAAGAAGCTGTGGGGACACCAAAATAAGACATGGTCCCTGCTCACAGGTTTATAATCTACTACAGAATAAAAGCCATGCGTGAAAACGACCTAACATAAATAGAGATAGTGTTAAGGCAAGCACAGTAGATCCTTATGATTTAGAGAAGGATGCCTTCCCACTGATATGTGAAAGAAGCATCTAAGAAAAGGCTGCCTTTGTTCTAGGCCCTGAGAGACCACCAATATTCCTCTAGAGAAGTGATCTAGTTTCACTAGTGCGCAGGGAGGATGATGGATAAAGCAGTAATAAATGCGAAGATGCGTGGGTAATGGAACTATGGGTAAGAGTCCCACAGTCCACTCAGTTGCTATTCTGTTATCCACAAAGTCATCAACCAACTCTACAAAAAGACAACCTCAACACAGGGCAAATATTAATATTTTTAAAGAAAGTACATCTATGACAACACATTAAAACATAACTAAAAGGAAGCTAAGAGATCAATCAGGGAACTATTATAATAAACAGGTAAAATAAGCAGATAAGACTGATGAAAAAAAAAGCAAAACACAAAAGACACCGTGGGAATGAAATTAAAGCCCTAGGAATGACAGACAGGACATGTGTAAGGACATGGGACAGATAGCTCACTGGTTAAGAGCACGCTGCTCTTGTGGAGAGCCCAAGTTAGTTTTCATGTTGGGTGGCTCACATCTGCCTGTAATCTTGTTAATTCCAACTCCAGGGGATCCAATGTCCTCTTCCAGCCTCTGTAGGCACTTGCATGTATGTGCACACACAAGCTCCCCTCCCAAGATGCAGACACATACACACGATTAAACATGTAGATCACAAGAGCCAGTGTGACACTAGGGATCTGGCTGGCAGCACTTTCTAGAGAAAGGAGAATACAGTTTAGCTCAGTCTGAGGAGCAAAGGAATGTGTAATTTGGGGCAGGAACAGTAAAATAACCTTGGGGCTTGAAAAGCTAGCAGGGTTTAAAGAAGTGTCCCTAGGAACAGACAGCTTGTTTTCCACTATGGGAGGTTTAAAAAGAAAAATCTAGAGTGAGCGAAGGGTACCAAGACAGTTAAGAGGATATTGAAGATCTAAGCCAGAGGGAAAATGATATAAAGGGTCCTAGGAGAGAATGTGGTAAGAACACAAATGAAAAGGTTCTCTGAAGAGAGGAAAAAAATCCCTCAGACACAAAGGAATGATATAGAAATTTTTCCCTGGTAAGAAATTCAGGCATTAAGGCCAGGCAGTGATGAATACCCCTTTAACCCCAGCACTCAGGAGGCAGAGGCAAGTAGATCTCTGAATTTGAAGCTAGCCTGGTCTACAGAGTGAGTTCTAGACAGCCATGGCTACCCAGAGAAACCCTATCTCAACCCAACAAAAACAAAGAAATTCAGGAATTGGTGTGTGTGTGTGTGTGTGTGTGTGTGTGTGTGTGTGTGTGTGTGTGTGTGTAAATAGGACCTACTCAGTCTACTCAGTTGCTTGCATATACATGCTTTGAGGACCAGACACTTGGCATTGAATAACCAATGAGAGGGCATCTTCCATAGGGAAGACAACCTCTCTCAGCATCCCTTAGTTGCCTGTAGTTCTTATCTGAGGTTGGGGTCCCATGGGATTTCCCTCTTCCACTTTTCCCCCCTCATTGTCCTTGTTCAGGCCCTGCCATATTGTAACAATTAAAGAAGATGAGGCCAGAAACTTGAGAAGGAGCAAGGGTGGGCCATGGAAGTTGTTAGACTAAGGAAAGGGAATGGAGAGAAATGATGTAATTATATTTTACTTAAAACAATAATAAATACACTTAATGTTTTTAAAAAGAAACACAGATATTACAACTCCAGTTAAGAGCACAAACTAGAGAACAACTGGAGAAGAGAAAAGGAACAGTCTACTTAAAAAGGCACAATGAAAGAACCCAGGTATCCCTCAACAGAAGAGTGGATGCAAAAAATGTGGTATATCTACACAATGGAGTACTATTCAGCCATTAGAAACAATGAATTCATGAAATTCTTAGGCAAATGAATGGAGCTAGAGAATATCATACTAAGTGAGGTAACCCAGACTCAAAAGGTGAATCATGGTATGCACTCACTAATAAGTGGATATTAACCTAGAAAACTGGAATACCCAAAACATAATCCACACATCAAATGAGGTACAAGAAGAAAGGAGGAGTGGCCCCTGGTTCTGGAAAGACTCAGTGAAACAGTATTCAGCAAAACCAGAACGGAGAAGTGGGACGGGGTGGATGGGAGGACAGGGGAAGACAAGGGGGCTTACGGGACTTTCGGGGAGTGGGGGGGCTAGAAAAGGGGAAATCATTTGAAATGTAAATAAATTATATCGAATAAAAAAAAAAAGGCACAATGAAGGTCAGAATCCATGAGTGGTGATCAGAAGACAGGTCAACTGCAGAGAGGGCTGCCCCTGAAAGTACTTAGGAAGTCTCCTCCCAGTCAAGACAATGTTGGCTTTAAGACAACGCATTGGGCTTAGTAGTTAAGAACATGTACAATTTTTTTTTTTTTTGCATGGGATCCAAGTTTAGTTCCCAGTACCTACATGAGATGGCTCACACCTGCTGTAACTATAGCTCCAGGGGATTTGATAATCAGGTGCATACATACATACATACATACATACGTATGTACATAGGTGCATTCGTTTTCTCTCTCTCTCTCTAAGATTTATTTATCTTTTAAAATTTAAAGAATTTTTTTTAAAGGCAGTGTAGTTAGGAGTTGGAAATACTGACACTGAAATCTGAAATACTGAAAACCAATAAAGGGTTCTGAATGCAGAGAGTAATGCCTTGCTCCAGAACATATAGCCCAGGAAAGAAAAATAACTTTGGGAACTACAGTGATCACATACATTCCCACACTGATGAGTTCATGTAAAAGAATTAAAATGCCAAGAATACATTTTAGACCAAATTATTTGATCTTTATTTATTCATAAACCCAATTCTAAATATATACAGAGCATTTTTTTAAAAAAAAAATGGCTGCAAGTTTACTCCTGGCTAAAGAAATTCCCCAAAGCAAATAAAAACTGGAAATATTTTGAACTATATCACATATATGATTTGAATTAAGGAGAGAGGAGATGTCTAAGAATATTGCTTCATTAGCAGACATGAGACAAAGCTGAGGAGGTAAGCCCCCCATCCCTTACTGCTGACTCCTACCTCCAGGCCCATGTGATCCAAAGTCACATCAACTCTCTACCCAATTAGTGAGGATTGCATTAGGAGAACTCAGCACTTTTAGTCCAGAATCCCTCTAGAGACCAGGGAAAAGATGAGTTCCATCACATGGCCAGTATCAACAGCCACTGAACAAATATCTCAGGGACATGGACAAAGACATTTATCTCCTGTGCTGGCAGCCACTACAACCAGCCTTCCTAACAGAGTCCTTTCTGTAAGGACCGCTGTCTAAGTGACCTGTCATATAGCTTTATAAAGTAGCATTAATACTGTGGGCCAAAATGAGATTGATCTTTGAGCTTCGTGGTCTCCTGTTGTCAACAGTGCATTATAAAACCAATACTAAATACTTTATAAACAAGTCTCCCTACAGTGTATTAGAGAAACAGTGCATATTTCATGCTCCATAGTTAGGTAGCCACATATCCATCAAGCTAATAAATTATTTATTAGATACCCCGAAGTGCAATAAGAGTCAATAAACTAACTTCTGAATACTTGTATGCGATGAGAAAACATTCTCACTAACAATGGCAGATGGAAGACCCTCTCTCAAGTATACCATTAGAAGGGAGCACATACGTTGAGAGAGAGAGAGAGAGAGAGAGAGAGAGAGAGAGAGAGAGAGAGAGAGAGAGAGAGAGAAGAAATTCCTGTCTAGAAGATAATTTTTGTTACTGAACTTTAAGCGATACCCCACACCATACACATTTCTTCTGTTTGTATATACAGGCCTCTGATTCCCCCATCCTCAGGGAAATAATAATTGGTAGAAACATGTCTATCATACCTCAACTCAGATGACAGCTCCTACTAATGCTTTGCAGTTGTGATTTCAAAGAAACTATGCAATGCCTTGAGAGTGTATACAACAAGGTCTGTGATATACACGCAGTAAGGAATGCAGAAGTTATTAACCAAAGATTTAAAGGAACTTTAATTTATTTTTTCGTTTCTTTTTTTCTCCCCTTGTACTTTTGGTTAAAGCTGCCAAGCCCTTAGATACATGTGATGCAGTCCCCAATGCCCAGTCCAACATCACCAGACTAGAATTAATCAGTGGTTAATTCTACCATTTCTGAAAGAGGACCTTCTGTTCTGGAATGTATTCCAGCCCTCCAAAGAAAACATTTCTTCAGCTGGGAGTTATTTCTCAAACTATCAGAGGCCTGGACCTCTGTGTAGTATTGCGGTGCCATGGTTTCACATGCTGGCCACATTAATAGTGAAGAGCAAGCATCTGTAACCCACAGCTGTGTGTGCTCCAGCCCCAAAGCACCCGCAGGGCCGGTGCCAATGTAAACCACTCTTCCCGTCCCACATCAGAACCACACTGGTTTTCTTCAGGAGCCAGAGACTCGAGATACAGTTCTGAAAATGGGTTTTTTGGTACTTTCCACTCACGTGATGGGTATGGACTGTCAAGAAGAATACTGTCAGGGTCACTGGCTCTTTCCTTCTCCCCACCCCACATCAAGTGGATAAGCTAGAAAGGGGAAAGTGAGGGGGGAGTGCAGTGGAGGACAGGCTCAATGAATAGCAGATACATCTATAAAATGTGCGTATATGCACAATGAATATATACAGTGAAAATATTTTTTTTCAGAGAAGGAAAAACAAAAGTTATAGTGTTGAAGTATCCTAAAAAGCCCCTGGGAAACAACCTAAACAGATAAACATATAGGGTTTTTTCCCCCACAGTATTTTTATTTTTCTTCCTAATATCTTATAGTTTTATTCCTATAGGCAAGAGTTGTGAGGGTTGAAACACATTTTATGAGGGTTAGGTGAAAAAAGCAGAAATAAAGGAGGAACATGAGAGGGATGATTTCACATTACTTTCTCAAAAGACACATCCCTGAGTCCTAGGCATCATGAAAGCGGATAGCAAAGCACAGACTGAGACTAACTTCTTTGTATTATTTTCGCTACTACAACCACTACTGCTAAGATGACTCTTCATATTAATGACTTTGGTATGTAGACAAACTATAAAAGATGCAGTCTCTGACCTCAAGTACTTATCGATGTCTGTGGGGATTTACCACTCCTGCTAGATTTACTTTCTTCTTCATACTCTAGCCCAGAGGAAGTGATCATCACTCAAGACTTGGAGCCTTTCCATGAGTGGGGCTTATATATGGCAAGGAGAAGGGGTATTTGCCCTTGGACACAGATGGTACTAGATCCAAAGCTCAGTGAGTCTGGTTTGCTTGCAGCAAAGAGAAAGACTAAAATTTCTTTTTAAAAAATGACAATGATCTAACTGAGCTTTATTAAAAAATCATAAAGTATAAAAGTACACAGTACTCAGTATTTTATCCTATCACGCACATGTATGCACTGAACTGGTATCATACAGCTATCTCCATATGACTCAGCAGCTTCTGCCATACAGCAGCCCATGTGCCATTTATTCACATTGCATGCCCAGCAGTCAACTGTGTATGTGGTTAGAACTCCAGCAAGGAGACTTTTTTTAAACATAGGATTGACTATCTGTAGAAGCTTTTACTTACTGACCAAATCACTTAACCCAAATTTTCTACCTCCAAATGGTAGTAGTAGAAGTAATTCATAGAATCATTGTGAAAACCAAATACTTTGGTTAGTACAAAAGGTTTACCTAGTTTCTAGACATAGATACTCAACAAATATGAATCTCTCTCTCTCTCTCTCTCTCTCTCTCTCTCTCTCTCTCTCACACACACACACACACATATGCACAGTATATGTGTGTGTGTGTGTGTGTGTGTGTATAGATTTCAAACTAGATGGCTTTGGGCATTTTTGTTTGGCCTGTGTTTTAATTAATGGCCAACATATAAAGTTCACATATAAAGGGTGAGTTAGACAGAGACAAAAGGTAAGTGTTGGGAAACTAAAGGTATAGCATAAATATTCCTTTTCAACAACTCTAAACTGGGGTGGAACAGAAGCTACTGTCTTTTTAGCAGGCACCCCTCCCCCACCAGTCTCTTCAACCATCACCTGTTTTCCTCATTTTGTTGTTTGCCTGGCTACTTGAGCCTTTCAAGTACTACATATGGAGAGTTCATTCCCACACACAAAGGAAAATAGTATTTAAACAAGGCTGGCCTTGAACTCACTGAGATCCACCTTCCTCTGCCTCCTGAGTGCTGGGATTAAAGGTGTGCACCACCATGCACAGCTCCACATGTTTTCCATTGCATTTTCTTTCAATCAATGGAAATCTTTTCTTTGAAAAATGAAGATATGAATTCTGAACATGGGGGAAGAGCAGTGCAGAGCCTGGGTGTCTTAGCCTTTGTAATTTGAGGCATCCCGCGGGGAGGTTGGGGGTGACTAATTTAATATGATTGCTTTACAACCAAGGAAACTGAGGCTGAACACAAAATGAGTTGGTAAGAGAACCAGGACCATTTTCTGGGCTTGGGTCTACCATATTGCTTTGACAGCAGAGTTTAAAGCAGTGGCCATATATTGAAAACTCATGGTATACCAGAGTTTCTCCTACTGACCTGACAAAACCAAATATTAAACTTTCAAGAAACTTCCCAGGCAAATTGTATTTAAACTGAGAACTTAAAATAGGTAAGACTGGAAGTCATCAACAGTTGGACAGATTCTAGCTCTTTGCATATAGCCCCATGAGCCAGACAATGAACTTTTCTAAGCACAAGCCCTGGTAGATACTCTGACTCATGGCTAACTCCAGCACTGGGCATTCTATATATGGTACATAGAAAAAACAGTGTTTCCATGCCCTGCTTTCCAGAGATTGCAAAGCCAAGCCATATCCTAAGAGTTAAGGAAGAAAGCAAATATGTCCATTGACTAAGATCACTCACTCTATAAGGCATAGTGACAAGTTACATAAAGATGGAATTGGTCAAAATTCCAGCAACTAGAATTCTTACCTTAATCATTATAAATAGACATTTATTGCATTCAGTGTTCACCTGCTGTATGCCAGATACTGTGAAAAGGATCAAAATTCCCCTACATACATTCCGTTTTTCTTTTCATAAGCCTTATTATAAAAATGCAAATGTCCCCAGAGTCCCAGACTGCCCGCCGCTCACCTAAGGCGCGGGGAAGCCCTCGCTCCCGTCCGCCCGCCCGCAGGCGCCTGGAAAACTTGGGGCCAAGTTGAGGGGTGGGGGTGGATTTCGGGAGCGCTGCCGGCTGCCCGCCTCCTCGCTGAGCGGCGCTAGAGGAGAACGCGGTCCACCGCGCCGCCCCGGGGCACCCCAGCTCTGTCCCTACCCAGTGCAGCCGCAAGCGGAGAGGAGGTGGAAACTTCTTACCTTCTCGGCGCGCTGGTTGTGGAGTGCAGCCCCGCCTCTTGGTCTCCTCTTAGCGGCGGTGCCTGGACCCGCCCCTTGGCCTCCTCAGCTCTCCGCTCCGCCTGCTCCCCCCCCCCCCCCCCCCCCCCCCCGCCCAGGTGCTCTGGCTGTGCTCGCTGCCTGCGCCACTCCCCATTCGCCCCAGCGCCCTCGCCGCGGCCCCTCAGGTGATGGATTTATTTACACCCGCGCCCAGGGTCGCGCTAGCTCGGAGTTGTCCCGCTCCTCCCTGGGCCGAGGGAGAAAAGAAAAAAGGGAACGGACTGTCCAGGAGGGGGGCTGCTGGCGAGGCACAAATGCTATCCACATATTAAGTACACTGTGTGTGGTTTCCTAAATGTAGCTTTATATAATGGTATCCTGTTTGCTTTTAATTCCTAGATTTATAATAGGCAAAATAAATCTTGTATTTCTCTGCATCTATGAAGGAAGATAAAATGTTTCCCTCCTATCAAACCTTGATAATTTTATTTTAGATTTTTTTAAATTTTTTTTTGAAAAGTGCTTTTTGGCAAGGCAGGAGAAAGCAATGTGGAGCCTGTGTGATGGCTGTTCACACTTGGTAATGAATAAACTCTGTTGGCTTTCATGGAAGTCAGAAGGGAGTCATTGGTTTACTAGAGATGTGGCCTGCAAACACCAAGCCAGCTCATCCAGGCTCTTGATCTCCTGCCCTTCCTCTGGCAAACCATGTGCAGGATGTGGTAGGAGAAAGAATCTCCCTTTCAGCAGCAGAATATGTGCAAACTACACCCTGAATGGTCCTGTGATGACCTTGCAAATGTAGCACATGCCCTTGTGACCACAAGACCCAACAACTGTAATTTCCTCTGCTTTTCATTAGAACTCTCCTGTTGCTGGCAGCAGGCATAGCTTGCTCAGATATAGCTGCTCTGGGACACCCAGGACACCTGCCCTCCCCCACTTAATGCATATGTGCAAAAGAAGGGTTCAGTAGGACACCAGCCACACTGGTTATGTAAACTCGGAGTCTGTCCTCCTGAATGAACTGAGAGGACTTGCCGATGTGTTCTGCAAAGCCAATGGAAGTTTTTTAGGCATTATCTAATGCACTTGCTGAAGTCATTACAAAGCTCAAGATTAGGCAATTTCTTGGGGCCGTGCAGTGCACATGTGGAAGAGGATTTCCCCCAGTGATTTCACCAAGGTTGCTTCATTTGTGTATGCACCTTTTCTACTTGCTAGGCTCCAGACATTGCTCTAAAGTGCTGGTGATAAGCCTCTGAATAAGGTGCTGCTTTCTCCTCCTAGCATACATTTAGTTGGGAAGACAATGAAGAAGTTAGCAAATTAAACGTGTAGATGGCGATAAATTTCACCAATTTATTTTATGAAAAGAAACTATGGTCTGTGAACTCTGGTGCCTCAGGGCTGTTGATGTCACAAAACTCTAGGTAGACCAACCTAGTCACATGTTTAAGAAGTGATGCGTTCTGAGAAAGACTCAGGTATGGATCTTCCAAGTAGAGACCTCTATTGAATCGAAGTTACAGTGGACCCTTGGGTACATCCTTCTAAACTGTATCTGGTGGCCAGATTTCTGCCCATTGAAAATCTCCAATTCCAGTTTGATCAGCACTACCTTTCAAGGTCTCTGTAAAAAGCTTGTAGTGACTTTTACAATATATATTCTCTCTCTCTATCTCTATCTCTCTCTCTCCCTCCTTCTCTCTCTCTCTGTCTCCCAAAATTATACTAAGAGTAAGACATGTACATGAAGAAATAGCTATTTCCATAAACATGAAGTGGCTCAACATTCAAAATAAAGACCCTCAGACCCAGTTAAGTGCTAGCTAGCCATGTGTTTTCTAAACTGTATTCAGAATGTTCACCTGGCCTTCCACAGTCACTGGTTTTTATTCTGCCTCTCTGGTGCTCTGAAGCCTCCCATGTGCCTTCATCTTCCCAAGCTAATGGGCATCCTTTCCAAGGAACACTATGTGGCCTTAGCAAAAGAGCAACATACCTGTGGTTGGGTACTGAGTGAGCTGGGCCAGGAGACTGGGGAGCCAGCCTTTGTTCCCATCATTGCCAGTCACTCTGGGAACCCAAGCTAATCAAGTCCTCTCTGTGCTTTAATTTATGCCCATGCAAAATGGAAAACATAATACCGTAATAGTGAGCTGAACATGCACAGCCAAATAAGTTGGGAACAGAATGTTTGGAGTATTTGATTTGCTCCAAACTCAAAGACATGATGACCGGATATCTCTGGCCGCAGAGACCAGGCACTCTTTTTTTCTTTCTTTTTTCTTTTTTATATTTTTTGTTTACATTCCAAATGCTTTCCCCTTTCCCAGTTCTCTACTCCCCATATGTCCCATCAGCTCTCTTCTCTCCACCCATTCTCCAATCACCCTCTCCCTTTTCTCTGTCCTGGTACTCCCCTACAATGCTGGATCAAGCCTTTCCAGGATCATGGCCTTCTCCTTCCTTCTTCATGCTCCCATGAACATGAAGATATGCTAATTTTATGTCTTGAGTATTCAGAGCTTGTCCCTCAATGGAGAAATGGATACGGAAAATGTGGTGTATTTACACATTGGAATACTATTCAGCAATTAAAAACAATGAATTCATGAAATTTTTAGGCAAATGGTTGGAAATGGAAAATATCGTCCTAAGTGAGGTAACCCAGTCACAAAAGAATACACATGGAATGCAATCACTGATAAGTGGAAATTAATTAGTCCAGAAGCTCTGAGACCAGGTACTCTTAAGGGAACCTAACATAAGATAGGATAAGGAAAAATTAAGCCCTGAACTACTTTGGATATAAGCATTTAAATCTGATCATTATGCCTTATGCCTGAATATTGAGAATATTGAGAATATTGAGAAAGTTAATCAAAGACTAGGTTGCATAAATATCCTCCCAGCAAAGGTTGCCATTCACTTATGTATGCCCATAATCTCATTAAATTCAACAATCTGCTTTCACTTAAACTCTCTCTTAACTGACCTAGGCCCACAGAGAAAGGTTCCATTTAAATGCATTCTTATTTTAGGGCCGGCCTGATGGTACATAGTTGTAATCCCACAAATCTGGGAGGTGGAGGCAAGAGAGTGTCAAATTCAAGGCTAGTAGTGTGGGCTGTGTAGTAAGACCCTGCCTCAAACACATCAAACACAAAAGTCTTGACTTAAACTGGACCATTGTGGTCCCCACTGGGGGACAAATGTTGTCCTATACTATGGTTGTTTACAGTGTATAGGATATGGGGCAGTACAAAAGAAGTGTCATCAAAAGAAGACCCGAGCATGGATTTATAGTAAATCTAGGGAAATGAGATATTCTTATGCTCAGGGAATAAGTAGAGGGACCCAGTAAGATGTCAGTAACAAGGGCTGATTCTAGATAGAAAAAAAAGTGTTGTTTAAAAAAAGTGTTTGAGAAGTGATGGGGGAAGAACAGAAAGTTATAGAAAATAGCAGTTACTTCTCAACCTGTTCTGAAGAATGAACATGGGAAAGTTAATAAAAAAACACAGGTTTCTGGGCACCTCCCCGCCTTTTTCAAAGGAAGAAATAAAGATTTTTATGCCTCTTAAATTAATAAATGTAATTTTAGTTTTGAAAATGATTTTTACAAACAGGCTTGAGTTATGCTACAGGAAGATTTGTGGGAATTGCAGAAACTTACTGTACTGGATGGCTTTATGTCATTTTGACACAAGTTAAAGTCATTGGAAAGGAGGGAACCTCAATTAAGAAGATGCCTCCATAAGATCTGGCTATAAAGCATTTTCCTAATTAGTGATCAGTGGGGGAAGGCCCAGTCCATTGTGGGTGGTACCATTGCTGGGTTGATGGTCCTGGGCTCTATAAGAAAGTAAGGTGAGCAAGTCGTGGGGAGCAAGCCAGTAAGCAGCATCCTCTATGGCATAGGATCTTCTGCCTCCAGCTCCCTGCCTTTGTGAGTCCCTGCCCTCATAGCTTTTGATGATTGTACTGTTAGATTGACTGAACTGTGAGCAAAACAAAGCCTTTCCTTCCTAAGTTGCTCTGACCATGGTGTTTCACCACAGCAATAGTAACCCTAACTCACCATATTTGAACATGTTTCAGAGTGACATTGTATAAGTCTTACTTATGAAATTGTGTATCTTATCATGAACAGCTGCATCCTAAGCAGACATAAGGCCTGGATCCCAGTCCCAGAACTGCCCAAACTGAAACAAACAACACAATGAACTAACTTAGTAACATGTAAAAAGAAAGAAATCTTATTTGTTTCTGGGTGAACGTGTGCTTATTTGCATGATTTCTGTGTATATATGTCTGTTCTAGGTTATCATACAAACTATCTCTTAGTAATTTCTTAAGTGAAAATAATGAAAACATTTTGAAGATGGTACATATATACATATATATGTACATATACACACATATACATACATACAAACATACATGTGTATACACACACACACACACTCACACACATTGATTTTCTGAGACTAGGTTTCTCTATGTAGCTCTGGCTGTCCTGGAACTCATTATGTAAACCAAGCTGGCCTCTAACTCACAGATATCTGCCTGCTTCTGCCTTCTAGTTGGTTGGATTAAAGGTATATGCCACCACCAACTGGCCTTGAAGATGGTATTTATTTTTGATGGTAATTGGAAAGATAAAGAAGGTTTTAAGATAGAATGGAACATGATCAGATTTACTCTATTGAAAAATATGTAGGCAAAGCTTATAGGGTGGATTTAAGTGAAGAAGAACAGCATGTCAAAGTTAAAAAGACTATATCCATCACCAATTTCTAAGAATCAGACTAAATATTCATAATTTCTAAAAAATATCTATATTACTAATAATTATAGATGATGATTTTCTTCAATGGGTTTGAAAGCATACCAGGTTGAACAGGCTATTGTTACCATCTGTTAGAACATAGGTTATTAGGTTTACATCACCAAGGAAGATGGGCCCAGGGTAATTATTACATTATGGACAGTGTCTTAGCCCATCTGACTCAACACCACAGAATACCACAATTGATTTATAAAAATCAGATATTAATTTCCTACAGTTGGGGATGCTGGGAATGTCAAGGCCGTAAAATGTAGTGCATAATAACGACAGTCTTGTGGAGTCCCCATATGGTCGAAGAGACAGAAGAGCAAAGGAATAAAAGGAAGTACTGTCCTTACCTGGTGCTACTCCTATTCAGGAAGACTCTCTCCTCAGTACTTACTAACCTCGTAATGGCCCCCAAGGTCATTTCAATCTCTTAGCCACTGAGTTTTGCTTGTTTTTGTGTTTCTGTGATGGAGACTTCGACTCTTGTGTTTCCCTGGTTGGTCTCTAAAACCTAGGCTCAAATGGTCCCTTTATGTCAGCCTCTCTACTAGATGGGATTCCGTGTGTGTGCATGTACTACTCAGAGCAAATATTAACACACTTAACGCATGAACTCCAGGGGTCACATTCAGACCATTTAGCAAGGAAACAAAGAGATTTAAGAAAATAGTTTTAGGGAAAGGCAGGCAATATACAAATGACCAATGAATGCATATATATCATTGGCCATAAGAGAAGTGTCAATAAACACACACACACACACATGCACTGAGAGAGAGAGACAGAGACAGAGAGAGAGAGAGAGAGAGAGAGAGAGAGAGAGAGAGAGAGAGAGAGAATGTATTATAGCATATGCCAGACCTGAGGAAAATTGCCCAGTGAATAAACCAATAACACAAGAATGAATACTGAATGGTCTGCTTACATGAGGTACTTGGACTTACTAAACACTTATGGTGAATCCACTTTAGGAAACCATCTTGACAATTCTTCAAAAAGTTAAATACAAAGTTAATTTTTAGGTATATTCAAGATAATTATGAACCTATGTCCACAAAAATTTACAAGGGAATATTTGTAAGACATGTTTCATAATATTCAAAAGGTCAAAACAACCTCAATATTCTTCAATTAGTAAATGCATTAAAGGTGTCCAAGTACAGAGTCTGAAGTTGTGTGTCACCATGCTTGGCTAAAATAAATCGTAAAAGACATTGAGGGAGGGACTTGAAGGGGTGAGTTCTATAGATATAAATCATATCTCATTTTAGAATTGGAAGAAAACTTACCCTTAGGTAAAAAAAAGAAAATACGGAAATTTATACTTGCTGATTAAGAGTACATGCTTAGAAATCAGACTCCTTGAGTTCAGAGCCTCAGTTGAGGGATTCATTATGGAAAGCATAATGAAGTGGTTTGCTATAGAAAATGTATTTAGTTTCTGTGTGCTAGAGTTGATCTGAAACAAAGTAATAGCCGTACCCCTTAATAGAGACCTTGTAAGAGCCAGTTTGTAAGTCAAAGAAAACAGCTTTCTACCCCACACATTAAGACCTCAGTAAATGGTGGCTAATGTTAAGAGTTTTAAATTTATTTCAAAAGTATAGAACAATGTTGTCTGCATCATGAAGGACTAGGCTAAAAGGATCCATGACTTCTGAAACTAATGTTTGTTTACATCTCCACATGGGGATGAAAGCTTTCTTGGTGCAGAGTTGGTACTATTCCTTCTTGCTCTTCCTGACTTCTAGGAAGCAGAGGTTGCCCCACAACAGGTGTTCCACGAGAGAAAACAACTAGACAGCCTCCTTCTGGTGTATATTCAAGTCCATGTTTGAATCTAGTGTGTGTTACTGTGTCATCAATGACTTTTCTGTGGACACAGAGGAATGAATATTCAGAATCCAGTTAGACATTATGGTGTTTTGGGAAAATGGCAGGAGTAGGTTCTCTTGTAGGTTCTATGACCACTCCAGTCATTGGTAGCTGGATAGGTTTACAGTATCAGGTATGAATTCCCTATTATTAAATGGGCCTAGAGTCCAATTAGATGCCTTTAGTTATCCTGTAGATGTAAGTTACATATTGTACTTTTGGGGGTATCTGATGCTTAATAATCTTAAAATGTAAAGTCATGTTGGCACAACCATGTGTTCACAGCTAATGGGAGTGCTAAGTCAGGAACCCATTTTAAGTCCAGGACTTTGAGAGCAGTCTACACTGGCCCTTACCTTCAAAGTAAAGCCAATCTTAGGCGCCATATAATTATAGATGCAAGAAGTTTAGCATCTGGCAAATGTTACAGATGCTTTATTTGACTACCAAAAGTTCTAGGTCAGAGCTGGAGACTGGAGCTCCAGACCCAGTACTAATTTTATTTATTTGCTACATGACATTAGACAGATAGCACAAGTGAGTTTCCAGGCCCTAACCAAGGAAATTGTGATGCTAAATCATTACCCACCATTGTTTGCACTCAGAGTGTGACAAAATGTGCTTTCTTCTTAAGACATTATAGAAAAGCAACTTGGAATAATAGTTACTGAAGTCAATAATTACCATTTTAATACTTTCCTGCACAAAAGTGTGGAGAGCAGCCACACCCATGTACTGCTGTGGAAAGTATAAACTGGTCCATCTGAGTGGTAATTCAGGTAAGAGACATCTTTCTGCTGTACTTTGTGGTGCTATTTGTGGGGGGAGGTGCTATTGAGTCTTCAGGAGTAGAACTTTCCTGGAGGAAACACATCCCTAGGGACCCCACATCCTGGTCCCTGTCTCCCTCTCCTTCTCCCTATCCCTCCTCTCCCCCTCTCTCTGCTTCCTGTGTGTGGATAAAGCATAACCAGACAACTTCCGGTTCCTGTTGCCATGTTTTCCGGGCCATAATGGTCAGAAAACCATTTGGCAGCATGTGTAGTAATTACAAAAGCATGTACCCTTTGAATTTCTAGAAAAGCATAGGTGTATTTCTATTTGAGGAAAGCAGCACTGTCATTCCTGGGAGCTTTGTTTAAAACGACAAAAGACAGGAAACCAGCCTGGCAGTTGTGGCTCACACCTTTGATCCCAGCACTGACAAAAACAGGCAGATCTCTTTGAGTTCTAGGCCACACAGAGAAATTCGGTCTTAGAAACAAAACCAAAACCAAACCAAAAAAAAAAAAAAAAAAAAAACAAAAAAAAACTAGGATCCTAGCCAATGTCAGTTCAACAGTGTTTAAAGACATTAGGATAAAAGAAATAATAATAGGTTGCACTGGTCATGGTGTCTCCGCATAGTAATAGAAAAGTAGCTAAGACAGAGTTGTGCCTGCTGCATTCCTGCCCCCCCCCACTCTGATACACACACACACACACACAGCCTCTCCTTTTGTCTCTCCAGGGGCAATGTGCTGCAGAATAAATGTGGTGAGGAAGAACACCTTCAGCCTTTGCACAAACTACAGTCTGTACCAGCTAGGAGTGGGCCTGTGAATAAGTTCTCAATGATAATAATTCTCCCCAATCTGGGACACCTTGCAATTCTTTCACCTTGAGTGTTCAAACTTGGGAAGAGCATTGGAGATCTGGAAGCTGCCTTTGACCCCAGCAAGTATGGTTTTCTAATCTAATTATACTCTCGATATCCAAGTGTGAATGCCACTGAATTGTGTGGTACAGAGTTTAAGTCACTTACATCCCTACACCACCCTTGCTCTAGTTAATATTTGGCTGCATACAGCAGACTTTGCAGAACCAAAGAGTTGATATGACCTTCTTGCTAGATTATTAAGAAGTTTTAAGACAAAACCAAAACAGCAATAACAGCAAAACAAGCCTTCAGGCAGGCATTCATCGTATTAAATAGGGTAACCTTCATCAGGTGACCCACGCGTACCAGAGATATTTAATAAGGCCTGGAGGAACGTAGCTGCTTGTACCAGGGACATGTGAGTTTTCAATGTCTGTCAAAAGACTGTTGAGTAGAGCTACAGTGCATTTGAGTCTTGTGCCCCTCAACACCAAGCCAGTGTCTAGCATATAACTGGCTCTCAACAACTGCTGGTTAAATTATTGACTGACCAAATAAAGACTCCATTGAAATAAATTCCTGGGATCTACTGAGGAACCTTCAAACATTTTGTGGAAAATGAACATTTGAATATCTTGACGCTAAAGTGTTTTTGTAATGGTGTAAATTAATAGAGAGAGTAGGACTAACCTTTGAGAGAAAAAATTACAAGCAACTGTTGTAATAGACTATTGGTGTAATATTTTCCTTTAAAAAATGCTTAAATTTTATTTTATGCTTGGGGTCTGTAAAGGAGCAGGAGAGGGCTCTTGTCTGTTTGCAGAAATAGGTTATTTAAAGCCAGGCATAGTGGTGCTTGGCTGTAATTTCCAGACGTGAGGGGAAGAGGCAGGAGGGTCGAGAGATCAAGGTCATTCTCAGCTACCTAGTTGAAGGCTAGTCTGGGCTACATGATATTCTGCCTGAATTTGTTTTAAAGGATAAACTATTTAAAATTTAAAATAAGTTTTCACTAGATTGCCACTGGAGTGGGGGAGGTATGCTTTTATAGACAGGGTTTCTCTGTGCAGCCCTGGCTGTCCTGGAACTCAATCTGTAGACAAGGCTGGCCTTGAACTCAGAGATCCACTTGCCTTTGTGTCAGAGTGCTGGGATTAAAGACTTGCACTACCACTGCTCGACTAGATTGCTGGTTAAATTTACCCAAAACAATAAACAGACAAACAAACCATGAAACCCTCCTGTCTGCCTTTTCTTTAGGGGAGTACAATTAAAACAGCTGCCATGCTCTGGAGAGAGACTGGAGCAGTGCCCACCAGCGAGACAGGCACTGTGCTCCTGAGTGAAGCCCACAGCCTCCAACCCAAGAGGCCTGCACTTGATTGTGTGCCCTGGGCATCAAGAAATCACTACAAAATTAAACCTTATATTTTTTGGGTTTTGACTCTTAAACTACAGAAATATAACACTTAGATATTATTACATAGTTTCTTATACTTTGACAGTATCTATGAACACATATACTCTGGTATCAGTACACTTTAAATATTTCTTTATGATAGCAAACAGTATGTGTTCCTGGTGTTCCAGTATTTCAGTACAGACTGCCTACTAAATGCTAATTCTGTGTTCTGAGCACAGAGTCTAAGACCCATCTTGACCAGAGAGACAGTGGAAGAAAATGAGAAAAAGAGACAATCCATGCCAACTGTGGCTGAGAGTGAATAGTGGCTCTGTGCTGTCCTAAAAAGAAAGCTCAAAGCCAATCTGGGTTCAAATTCCAATTCTTCTACCAACTAGTCCTGAAAACTTAAGGAAGCCATATAGCCTCTGGAGAGCAGAACCCTCTGCAGGCGGCTGAAAAGCACAGGCTTCCTGATTAAAACCAGCATAGCAGCTAGAAAGACAAAGTATCAAAACGCTGTATGCCACCCTGCTGTATGCCATGAGAATTTCACACAACAGCATGCGTACACCCACACAAACATAGATACAGACACAACACACACAATATACACAGTATATTCATAAAAGATACCAACTGTGAAAAAGTTGCAGATATCATTTCCAATAAACAAAAACTGAAAGATATGTTTATTTTCCAAAAACAAATTTACAGGGCTGCTAAGTACTTGTAGTCTCAGTCTCCTGGCAGGTTGACATAGTAGGATCCCACAAGTTAAAGACTACCTTAGGCAACATAGTGAGATACCACCCATGGAAAAATTAAACAAAATCCAGTAACAGTATTGACAAGAACGACCATGGGCGTGGTAGCATCCTAAAAAACCTGTATATTGCTGTCCCTCATATCATTTCCATATTTAATGCTGTAAGTATCCTCTTCAAGTCAATGACTCAACTTCAAAATCCTGAAGGAAAATACCTAAGTTCCCCTTCCCCTTCCCTCCCCTTCCCCTCCCCCCTCCCTTCCCCTCCCCTCCCCCACCCTTCCACTCCCCTCCTCTCCCCTCCCCTCCTCTCCCTTCCCCTCCCCTCCCCTCCCTTCCCCTCCACTCCCCTCCCTTCCCCTCCCCTCCCCTTCCCTTCCCTTCCCTTCCCTTTCTAAGTGCACACACCTGAAGACTAGACAGCTTCTCAGGAACTGCAGGGCCTTAGCATGGGAGTAACTCTTAAAAGGATCAGTTTAACTACTTGTGACTCAAGATTCCTTCAGGATGACTTCTGGTTAGAAGGCCGACCCAGGCAAACTTCCCCCTGCCTATTCTAATTTGTGGTCCAGTGATCCGGTCTATCTTTGTGTCTGTCTGCTCCAGACCTGCTTAACAATGTTAAGAGTGAGGAAGCCTTGGCCACTTACTAACTTCTGAGTTGTGGTTTTCCTAGTGAGCTAGACATGAGAAATGATAACTTCACAAAATGAAGCAGGAGAGAGTTAGTCTTTTTGGAACGGGGACAGCATATGGGTTAGATATAGCTGCTACAGTTTCCTGGTATCATGGCAGATCCCCAAGGATTCACCACTGGAGAAATCATGTATTAATAGGGCTTGCAAGATTAGAGTCTAGTTGTGGCACCCAGAGATTGAGTTATCAGTTGTTTCTGAACTAAATTTGTGCTGCATTTTCCTTCACTCAGCAGCTCATCTGGGTTTAAGAGAGAAAGCTACAGCAGGAAAGCTTGGGTTTGCCACATGTGCACCACAAAGGCCATGGGGGATTTGAAGCACGGATTGGCATGGTAGTGACTTGCCAGTGGGAACCTAGCGAGCTGGGTGGAGACATTTCCGGAGCTCCAGGCCAGTGAATCCCAACAAGATAAGAACAGGTTGTCCAGACAGTAGCAGGGCAAGAGCGGGAACATGACGGTTCTACTTTTTTAATATTTCACTAAACATACACATATATATCAAGATAGATATATATGTACACACACACACACACACACACACACACACACATATTAAGAATGCTTTCACCTTTCAATCATCAGATCTAGCTTATGTCACCCAAACATCGTTAGCTATTGGTAGTTAAGACACTTGTTATGTCCTTTCTTACTGTGCATCCATTCTCTGTTCCTTAACTGATGATGGAGATTCAGAAACAATATACATATAGTTATGTATCTATAAAGAAAAGGATAGTACAGGTTGTAATGTTAATTTTTTCAAACCTTACTTTTAGTAATGGTTCTTAAACACTTTAACCTCCTTTTAGCCCACCACCTACCAGAGGTAGCAGGGGTGGTGGGGGTGGGGGAAGGATACAGGGGAAGTGGACCTGGTTAGAAATGGTTCTTTGGAGCAACTCCTGTCTGTGTTGTCTGGAAATCGGCAGTTTACTTCATGGTTAGAGATGGCAGCTCCATTCATACCCGAACACTTTATAGGTGTACCAGCAGTCTGGTTTGGTAGAGTAGGGACAGCAAACATAAATCAACTGTGGTGGCACTACCTAGCAGGGACAGCCAGGCTTCAGTCTCAGCACAAGTTAACAGGAGGGACCAGGGAGGACCAGGAGAAGTTCTGGGCTGTGCCTCTCTGGGTAGTGAAGATCAGTGAAGACACGAGACCCACAAGATTTGCACTAACTGGTGCTGTAAGCAAGTCAAGCTCATCCTCCGCCACTGTCTGTGAGACCTATTTATTTTAAAGATTATATTTATTATATGTAAGTACACTGTAGCTGTCTTCAGACACAGCAGAAGAGGGCATCTGATCTTATTATGGATGGTTGTGATCCACCATGTGGTTGCTGGGATTTGAACTCAGGATCTCCCAAAGAGCAGTCAATGCTCTTAACCACTGAGCCATTTCTCCAGGCCCTGTGAGACCTATTTATATCCTCCAAGCATATCCTGTCCCCCACGGGTCTTGCTTCAGCTGACATCACACTGCCAGTAAGCCCGAGTCTGCAGAAGTGGTAAGAAAATATGGCATGCCACCAGATGGTTTTTGGTGCATTTCTCTCCATGGAGTCCTGACAAATGCAGTTCAGCTATGCAATATAAGGCCGACCAATACATGTATGTTGTTAGCAAAGAATCGTTCATCATGTGTCTAATTAGATTTAACAGATATATATAGAACATTCTATCCTAAAGCAAAAGAATATACCTTTTTCTCAGCACCTCATGGTACCTTCTCCAAAATCGACCATATAATTGGTCACAAGACAGACCTCAACAAATATAAGAAGATTGAACTAATCCCATGCCTCCTATCAGATCACTATGGAGTAAGAGTGGTCTTCAATAGCAACAAAAACAACAGAAAACCCACATACACGTGGAAATTGAACAATATTCTACTCAATGATACCTTGGTCAAGGAAGAAATAAAGGAAGAAATTAAAGACTTTTTAGAACACAATGAAAATGAAGACACAACATACCCAAATCTATGGGACACAATGAAAGCAGTGCTAAGAGGAAAACTCATAGCCCTGAGTGCCTCCAAAAAGAAAATGGAGAGAGCATACATTACCAGCTTAATGACACACCTGAAAGCCCTGGAACAAAAAGAAGCTATTTCACCCAGGAGGAGTAGAAGGCAGGAAATCATCAAACTCAGGGCTGAAATCAATCAAGTAGAAACAAAGAGAACCATACAAAGAATCAACAAAACCAGGAGCTGGTTCTTCGAGAAAATCAACAAGATAGATAAACCCTTAGCCAGACTGACCAAAGGGCACAGAGAAAGTATCCAAATTAACAAACTTAGAAATGAAAAGGGAGATACAACAACAGAAACTGAGGAAATCCAAAAAATCATCAGATCCTACTACAAGAGCCTGTACTCAACACAACTGGAGAATCTGGAGGAAATAGACAATTTCCTTGACAGATAACAAATACCAAAATTAAATCAGGACCAAATAGATCATCTAAACAGTCCATAACGCCTAAAGAAATTGAAGGAGTCATTGAAAGTCTTCCAACCAAAAAAAGCACAGGACCAGATGGTTTCAGTGCAGAATTCTATCAGACCTTCAAAGAAGAGTTAACACCAATACTCTTCAAATTATTCCATAAAATAGAAAAAGAAGGAACACTACCCAATTCCTTCTATGAAGCCACAATTACACTGATACCAAAACCACACAAAGATCCAACAAAGAAAGAGAACTTCAGACCAATTTCCCTTATGAACATCGATGCAAAAATACTCAATAAAATTCTTGCCAACAGAATCCATGAACATTTCTTTAGGTCCTTCTCAGCCTTTCGATATTCCTCAGGTAAGAATTCTTTGTTTAACTTTGTATCCCAGTTTTTAATTGGGATATTTGGCTCTCTGGAGTCTAACTTCTTGATTTCTTTGTATATATTGGATATTAGTCCTCTGTTGGATGTAAGGTTGTTAAAGATGTTTTCCCAACTTGTTGGTTGCCATTTTGTGCAATTGACACTGTCCTTTGCCTTACAGAAACTGTACATTTATGAATTCCCATTTGTCAATTCTTCATCTTACAGAATAAGCTATAAGTGTTCTGTTCAGGAAATTTTCCCCTGTGCCCATGTGCTCAAGGCTCTTCCCAGTTTCTTTTCTATTAGTTTCTGTCTGTCTGGTTTTATGTAGGGACTCTTGATTTACTTGACTTAAGCTTAGTACAAGGTGATAAGAATGGATCAATTTGCATTCTTCTGCATGCTGACCTCCAGTTGAACCAGCACCATTTGTTAAAAAGGCTACCACTACTTGGCATATACCCTAAGGATTCCCCAGCATGTAATAAGGACACATGTTCCACTATGTTCGTAGCAGCCTCATTTGTAATAGAATATGGAAAGAACACAGATGTCCCTCAATGGAACTATGGCTACAGACAATGTGGCCTAATTACACTATGGAATACGACTCAGCTATTAAAACAATGAATTCATGAAATTCTTAGGCAAAAAGGTGGAACTGAAAATATCGCCCTAAGTGAGGTAACCCAGTCACCAAAGAACCCGCATGGTATGCACTCACTGATAAGTGGATATAGCCCAGAAGCTTGGAATACCCAAGACACAATTCACATATCAAATGATGTCCAAGAAGAAAGAATGAGTGGGCCCTGGTCCTGGCAAAGCTCGATGCAGCAGTGTAGGGGATACCAGGACAGGGAAGCAGGAGGGGTTTGATTGGTGAACAGGGGGAGGGAAGAGGGCTTATGTGACTTTCAGGGAGGGGAACCAGGAAACAGGAAATGAGATGCTGATTGCCAGCAAAAAGAATGCAAACAGGCAACCTTGGGAAGTTGGAAGTTGAGGGGAACCTCTAGAATGTATCAGAGACCTGAGAGGAGGGACTCTCAAGACTAAAACCTAGGGACCTTAGATAAGTCTTAGTGTTTACTGACTCTATTGAATACAATGAATTAACTGTTTGTATATGATTTGTCAGAAAACAGATTCCCCAAATAAGAGATACCTGTGAAAGTATTAAAAGCATACAGATCATCAAGTAGACACATAATACTCAAATATTACATGTGCAGAGGAATCAAAATAGTAAAAGCTATGAAGAAAAGCAACAATGTCACATATAAAGGCTGATTAGAACAATGCCTGACTTTTTATTTACATAGAAATATACTTATATAAATAGTATATATATATATATATATGCCACATAATCAACAGATAGATGGTGTTTCTTAGTCTTAAGTCAGGCTGAGGAGTGAACGACTTCTCTGATCAATTAGTGAATTAGTTTTGGGGACACTGGCAGCTGTGGGAATGAATGACTCCAAGTACTACCCTAGAGCTATAAGGAAAGGAAGCTGGTCCCTTCTTGATTCACCCCATTCCTTATGTTGAACAAGCAGGTAGGCAATAGAAAAGCCAGGATTGTCTCTACACTTGTCTATCTCTGGACACTGGGGGGCAGGAGGATGATTCAATTAAAACTGCAGGTTTACTTTCTGTTTACACTTTACACATTTTGCACTTGGGAGAAGGAAAACTACAGCTGGGTCCTCCCTCTGAGGTTTCTCTGGTGGCAATGTAATGCATTTCTTTGTTCCTGTTTCTCTGCTCAAGCCCTGGCTTTGAGCCCAGAGGGCTAATATCCAATATATACAAAGAACTCAAGAAGCTAGACTCCAGAGAGCCAAATAACCCTATTAAAATGGGGGTACAGAGCTTAACAAAGAATTTTTACCTGAAGAACTTTGAATGGCTGAGAAGCACCTTAAGAAATGTTCAACAGCATTAGTCATTAGTGAAATGTAAATCAAAACAACCCTGAGATTTCACCTCACACCAGTCAGAATGGCTAAGATTAAAAACTCAGGAGACAACAGGTGTTGGCAAGGATGTGGAGAAAGAGGAACACTCCTCCACTGCTGGTGGGACTGCAAAATGGTACAACCACTCTGGAAATCAGTCTGGTGGTTCCTAAGAAAATAGATAGAATATCTATCTATTTTTGCACTCCAGATTTTATTCTCATCATCTGCACTCTGACTGTTCCACTTCACATACCTCCTCCCCCTCAACCCCAGTCTCCACAAGGATGTGCCTAACACCCTCACCACACCCCCGCTCCATCCCACCAGATCTCTAAATCCCCTGGGGCAGCACCTTCTCTGACTGAAACCAGACCCAGCTGTCCTCTGCTGTACATGTGTGGGGAGCCTCGTATCAGCTGCTGTATGTTGCCTGGTTGGTTGGTGGTTTAGTGTTTTGAGAGACCTCGGGGTCCAAGTTAATTGTGAGTGCTTTTTCTCCTACTGAGTCGCCCTCCTGTTCTCATTCTTCTAACTTTCCTCTAATTCAGCCATGGGAGTCAGCAGCTTCTGTCCATTGGTTGGGTGCAAATATCTGCATCTGACTCTTTCAGCTGCTTATTGGGTCTTTCGGAGGCCAGTCATGATGGCACCCTTATTCTTAAATCTCCATAGCCTCAGGAGAGTGTCAGGCCTTGGGGCCTCCACTTGAGCTGGATCCCACTTTGGGCCTGTCCCTGGTCCTTCTTTTCCTCAGTCTCCTCTTCATGTCCATCCCTGCAGTTCTTTCAGACAGGAACAATTGTGGGTCAGAGTTTGTCTGTGGGGTGGCAACCCTATCCCTCACTTGATGCCCTGTCTTCTTGCTGGAGGCAGGCTCTATAAGTTTCCTCTCTCTACTGTAGGGATTTCATCTGAGGTCCTGCCCTTTGAGTCCTGAAAGCCTCTCACCTCCCATCTCTGGTACATTCTGCAAGCTCCCCCCACAACATCCTACTTCCTGAGGTTGCCTGTTACCATTTTTTTCTGCTGGCCCTCAGGGCTTCAGTCCTTTTCTGTCACCCAATAACAGACCAGGATCCCCTCCCCCCACCCAAGCTCCCATCTGTCCACGTTCCCTCCCAGTTCTTTCCCTACCCCCTTGTGATTGCTTTCTTCTTACTCTGGTGGTACTGAGCCATCCTCACCTTCAGCTTGTTTAACTTCTTGAGTTCTGTGGACTGTATCTTTGGTATTCTGTATTTCTTTGTCTTTTTTGTTAATATCCACTTATTACTGATTACATACCATGTGTGTCATTTTGTGTCTGAGTTACCTCACTCAGGATGATATTTTCTAATTTCATCCATTTGCTTGCAAAACTCAGGATATATATAATGTATTAATGTCTCTGCTTAAGGAACTGATATGGGCAAACTAACAATGTAACTGGGTTCTACAATTCCTTTCATGGTTCTTCGAATGTATAAAAGGAAGAAGCTTACTGAATATGAATATTCATCATCCTCTGCTTCTCAACTAGGTAAAGGATTTCACTATTTACAACCTCCTGACATCCCAAGTGCTCTTTGATGATATCTTGAGCCCTCAAATAATGAGCTATTTTTCCTAATGTAAACAATTTTCTAGAGCACCATTTTACAGAAATAGGAATACTATTTTCTTTTAAAAAAGTGTTGCTCCAATGCACAGGAGTGAGTCTGATTTTATTGTACAACTAAATAGTTGACACTTAGCCATGGGGAGTATTTTATAGTGACAATATGGAAGAATTTGGGTAGATAAATCCCTACCTTTCATTTATTGAGCAGTACATAGAATGCCCATTTTTGGAACTTTGGAAGAAACAAATACTAACATGAATCTGTCACAGGAATACAGGTGCCTAAGTAACAGAGGTGAAGGAGAATACTGAAAATGCCATTTTCCAAAGACTATGGAGAATCATGAATCAGACAAATTGGAGTCTAAGCAATAACATAATTTAATACCATTTATTAATATTAATAGATAAGAATGTGTAATACACAACATAAAATAAATATAGTGAGTGAAACTATGTAACAATATGGTTAAATATAAAACTGAAGTTGTTTCTCATAATAATCTCTTCTGCTGTGGTTAAGAGGGAGGTAGAAGGGAACATTGAAATAAAATGACCAGCAACTTCTTCAGTCATGAGGAAATTTCCATTGTGAAAAGATATATGTTGAAGTTGTTTCATTTTCCCCTGCTAAAGGAAACATAAAAATTTCATTGTACAAACATTCTCAGATGATAGATTCACCCCATTTCAGATAAGACTCGTTTTTCAGTATATTTTATGAACAAAGAATCTACACAAAGAATTACTTGAGTTAACACTATATCTGAATTTGAATAATATTGCAGGTTAAGATTCTCACATATGTGTTGTGGTAGATCCCATGCAAATTAATATTTATACCAAATGCTAGGCATTTGGCAAGATCATCTCTCAGACATCATTGTTTTTGTACAAGGATAGCACAGCTTGCTGTCACATGGTTTAATCTTGTAGTAAGTAAGTTTAGGGCATTTTTAAATCAAATAATTGTTTCTAAGTGAACTTTTTTAAAAATAATTTCATATCTAAGTTATTCTAAATGACTTATGGACCATGGGAAGAAAAGGATAGAAATATAGCAAGTAATATTCTGGAATTCTTACAGGGTTTAAACAAAGAATTCCCTTATCATACATGTATGTATGTATGTATGTATGTATGTACATATGTATGTCTGTATGCTTACCTATGTATATATACATATAACCACATAATTTAAGTGTTGTTTAAAATATTTTCCAATGCTTTAATACCATGATATGCTAAAATGCTGTTCTGATATTTACACATTTATGAAATCAAGGAATGATATTATTGTTCGTTCCCTGTGATAATTAATTAAAAGTTCTCTTAACTTGTAGGACCTTCCACCTGAGGAGCATCAGATGAAATCTTTACTTCTGTAGTATGAGCATCTGTGGTTTCCCACTGTGGCCATTCATGTTTTTTTATCATAACAAGTGACTTACCAGCAGTATTTACTGATGTCTTTATGTCATCTGACCTCTTTTGGTTATGGTCACAACGATATTGTTATTCTATCCAAATATATCTACACAGTTGTCAATCATGATATGTATGATAGATATCTGTAACACCACATGGCCAAAAAAAGATTGGATAATAAAAAATTGGTATCCAAAATGATAAGGAAAGTAGCAGTAACTACAAGCAGATATGAAACTGTGAAATGAAGTCTATGTCTGAAATGGAGACTCTAAGTTCTTTGCAACTAACTTAACCTAGTTAAAATTTCATATATATTGCAAAGAATGGGGAAACTACTAAAGCAATGTAACATTTCAGAACTGATATGCTGCCATAATGACTGGTGAATCACAGCAATGACTTCCAAGGTTTCTTGAATTGGTGATTTTTTTGCAGGGGTTTGGGGACAGAGGCAAAGTTTTATTTTGATGCTTTGAATGGGGTGGCCGTGTAACTGCAGGCATCACAATATATGACACCATCTTTGTGACAACTTTTGGGTGGTTGAAGTGGCTTGGCCTCCTCATAGGAGGTTTGTCATTGATTAAATTTAAGGTCACAGAAGGCAGGTGCCATTTGCAGTGTACTCTCTGTGCTTTGTGTTTGCTGCCTAAGATGAGAGCCACCAGCTCTCTGCTTCCTGTTGGTTGTCCTACCTTCCTGCAGCTATGCTCCTCTGTCATGACTGTGAAGGACATTAATCTCTCTGGATATCTAATTCCCAAATAAGTATTTCATTCTATGAGCTGCTTTAATCTCAGTGCTTTATTAAAGCAATAGAAAATGAATAAGACAAGTTGGTGAGAAGAGGAATTTTAGTTGAGAAACTGTAACACCAGATTGGCCGATTGTCTAGAGAAGTCTATGGGATATTGTCCTGATTAACAATGGAGTTTGTAAGGACAAGATCTGCAGGATGGTGCCACCCTTGAGCTATATTGAGATAAAGGAAGGTATGAGGTGCAGGTCATGAGCCAGCACTCCTACACAGCCTCTGCTTCAGTTCTTTCCTCTAGATTCCTGCATTGCTTCAGTTTGGGCCCTGACATTCCTCAGTAGTTAACTGTAACAAGGAGTATATTGTGAAGTGTTAACCTGTCCTCTGTACGTTGCTTTTCATCAGTGTTTTATCATAGCAACAGTAATAAATTAAGACACTTTCTAAATTTAGGAACCTATTTCTTGGCCTATCTTCCTCTTTTTTGAGTAATACTAGTATGACTTTCTTCCTGTGGACGTTATTTCTGGAAGCTAGTTGTTAAAGAGAATCCTAGCTTTCTTTTCTTCTTTTGTTATTGTCTTTTTTGGGTTGTCTAACTTTTTTCCTTTTCAAAACATATGGTATTTATTGATTCTCTGTGAATTTCCATCGTGCCACCCAGTAACACTCCTTTTCTAGTCTGACCACATCTACTCTTTCCCCTGGAAACTTCCACCCAAAATTAAAAATTAAATATAAATTAAGTAATGTTTTAAATTAAAATTAAACCGATAGAAGAAGGGGTTTTGAGGATGGGACTTAGAGGAGGGTACTGCAATCAGTCTGCTGCCCGGGCATGCGCAGTCTGCCTAGAATCTTGCTTTCCACATATACTTTCATTTTAACGTCTCATTGAGGTTATGCTTTAAACAAATATGGACTAGAGATGCAATTTTACACATTTAGGCAGATAGGAAGTTTACATAGCAAAGATATTACCAGAATTATTTCATATGTATACCAGTACCCTAAAAGTGACAGAGTCCTAAGTAGAAAGTCCCAGAGGATGAGAAAGATAGTAAACGTAAAGATGTAAAATATACAGTGCTTTCCTTGTCCTGTGCCTCCTTTCTTCTCGGATATAATCCAGTGGCCATGAGCATCTTCTGGAAGCTGAGCAAGAGGCACGCAGTCTTATGCACTGCCCCATACCTGGGTCTTCTGGATTTCAGCAGAGAGCCTTTCAGGAAAGAGCCTCATTCTTATACTAGAAGATTGTCACTGGGCAAGGCAGAGAGAGGCCTTCACTGTCAGCAGGTCTAGACAGCTACTTGTCTCTCTCAGTGGCCTGGAGGAATATCCAGAAATGTCTCATAGAAGCCTCCAAATGAGTAGCTCCTAATTCTGGTAACTCTCCTTGCAAGTTTCATAAAATACCTTCTCTTGGTGTTGCACCGCAGCCAGATTCCACTTCTCAGGGAAGTATGCACAGGTGACATTTGACATCAGGTTCCCAGAAACTTTTCCATGGAGGACAAAGGACTAACTGCCTCTAGATAGAGAGGAGACAGAGGTGATGCATAGGAAAATGGAGATTATAAAGGTAAAATGGAGAACACTCCTCACATATTCTCTCTACCTCTCTAGCCACGCAGATTTATATTCTCCATTTTTTAAGAATAACACACACACACACACACACATGAAAATCAAAACAAACAAAAAACAATAATATAAACAACGTTTTAAAAAATGAAGGAAAGTGTTCCCACAAAAATTCATGAATTCTATATTCTCTGGTTTTCTAATTCTGCGCAGCAAACCTGCCCTGAAATATAGATGCTATACTAAGTGAAACTCTATTGGAGAAAACTGATTTTCCCTATGCCAGCTTATGTCAATGGCAGATAATTTCTTAGTTACGGCGTGGGACCCATGTCTATGACCAGTTCAGACTCAGACATGGTGATAGAGTGCCCCAGGGATCTAGGTTCTAGCTATTTTAACTACCTGAAAGCTACCTAGTCTGACCATAACCCTCTCAGTGTTGGGGTGCCTGTGTGGGTCATGTGCATGACTCCACAGTCACTCTGATTTCATATGTGCATCAGTTTCTATTGTGTATGGAAGACACTGTTTCCTTAGAGTCAACAGTCAACACAGGTTCTTACAATGTTTCTGCCTCCTCTTTGTTGCAGAACCCTGAGCCGTGAGGGCTGCATCACTCCCTGCACAGTACTAGTCGTGAATCTCTTTGTCTGTTAACATCTTCTAAAAGAAGCTCCTCTGATGTGAATTGATCAAGGAACCAATCTATGGGGAGAACAATATGTCATTAGGATTGTCTTATTGTTATGTTCCTTAGCAGAATAAGAGCACTGTGCTTTCACAAGATTCCAGACCTATCTAGTCTCAGGTTCCTGGTCATCTCCAAAGGACAGAGGTGCCTATAAGGGGGACGGAAGGAGCTTTAACTTCTCTACCCCTGCGCAGCAGGGAAGTGCAGAGGCAGGCTCCTTGTGTCTCTTCACATTGACTATACTATTGGTGTCTTCAACAACAAGGATTCACCATCAGGTTATGAGCAGTGTGATGGTGGACATACTGTTTAAATGATAATTTACTGGGCTGTAAAGGCTTGTGAAAACAAAATTGCTTTTAGCTTGTATAATCCATGAGGATATTGTCCCTATCTTTTTTTTTTTTATTTGATATAATTTATTTACATTTCAAATGATTTCCCCTTTTCTAGCCCCCCCCACTCCCCGAAAGTCCCGTAAGCCCCCTTCTCTTCCCCTGTCCTCCCTCCCACCCCTTCCCAGTTCCCCGTTCTGGTTTTGCCAAATACTGTTTCACTGAGTCTTTCCAGAACCAGGGACCACTCCTGCTTTCTTCTTGTATCTCATTTGATGTGTGGATTATGTTTTGGGTATTCCAGTTTTCTAGGTTAATAACCACTTATTAGTGAGTGCATACCATGATTCACCTTTTGAGTCTGGGTTACCTCACTTAGTATGATGTTCTCTAGCTCCATCCATTTGCCTAAGAATTTCATGAATTCATTGTTTCTAATGGCTGAATAGTACTCCATTGTGTAGATATACCACATTTTTTGTATCCACTCTTCTGTTGAGGGATACCTGGGTTCTTTCCAGCATCTGGCAATTATAAATAGGGCTGCTATGAACATAGTAGAGCATGTATCCTTATTACATGGTGGGGAATCCTCTGGGTATATGCCCAGGAGTGGTATAGCAGGATCTTCTGGAAGTGAGGTGCCCAGTTTTCGGAGGAACCGCCAGACTGCTTTCCAGAGTGGTTGTACCAATTTGCAACCCCACCAGCAGTGGAGGAGTGTTCCTCTTTCTCCGCACCCTCTCCAACACCTGCTGTCTCCTGAATTTTTAATCTTAGCCATTCTGACTGGTGTAAGATGAAATCTTAGGGTTGTTTTGATTTGCATTTCCCTAATGACTAATGAAGTTGAGCATTTTTTAAGATGCTTCTCCGCCATCCGAAGTTCTTCAGGTGAGAATTCTTTGTTTAACTCTGTACCCCATTTTTTAATAGGGTTGTTCGGTTTTCTGGAGTCTAACTTCTTGAGTTCTTTATATATATTGGATATTAGCCCTCTATCTGATGTAGGATTGGTGAAGATCTTTTCCCAATTTGTTGGTCGCCGATCTGTCCTCTTGATGGTGTCCTTTGCCTTACAGAAACTCTGTAACCTTATGAGGTCCCATTTGTCAATTCTTGCTCTTAGAGCATACGCTATTGGTGTTCTGTTCAGAAACTTTCTCCCTGTACCGATGTCCTCAAGGGTCTTCCCCAGTTTCTTTTCTATTAGCTTCAGAGTGTCTGGCTTTATGTGGAGGTCCTTGATCCATTTGGATTTGAGCTTAGTACAAGGAGACAAGGATGGATCAATTCGCATTCTTCTGCATGCTGACCTCCAGTTGAACCAGCACCATTTGTTGAAAAGGCTATCTTTTTTCCATTGGATGTTTTCAGCCTCTTTGTCGAGGATCAAGTGGCCATAGGTGTGTGGGTTCATTTCTGGATCTTCAATCCTGTTCCATTGATCCTCCTGCCTGTCACTGTACCAATACCATGCAGTTTTTAACACTATTGCTCTGTAGTATTGCTTGAGGTCAGGGATACTGATTCCCCCAGATTTTCTTTTGTTGCTGAGAATAGTTTTAGCTATCCTGGGTTTTTTGTTGTTCCAGATGAATTTGATAATTGCTCTTTCTAACTCTGTGAAGAATTGAGTTGGGATTTTGATGGGTATTGCATTGAATCTGTATAGTGCTTTAGGCAAAATGGCCATTTTAACTATATTGATTCTACCGATCCATGAGCATGGGAGGTTTTCCCATTTTTTGAGGTCTTCTTCCATTTCCTTCTTCAGAGTCTTGAAGTTCTTGCCATACAGATCTTTCGCATGTTTGGTAAGAGTCACCCCAAGATACTTTATACTGTTTGTGGCTATTGTGAAGGGGGTCATTTCCCTAATTTCTTTCTCAGCCTGCTTATCCTTTGAGTATAGGAAGGCCACTGATTTGCTTGAGTTGATTTTGTAACCTGCCACTTTGCTGAAGTTGTTTATCAGCTGTAGGAGCTCTCTAGTGGAGTTCTTTGGGTCACTTAGGTAGACGATCATGTCGTCTGCAAATAATGATAGTTTGACTTCCTCCTTTCCAATTTGTATCCCTTTGACCTCCTTATGTTGTCGAATTGCCCGAGCTAGTACCTCAAGTACAATATTGAAAAGATAAGGAGAAAGGGGGCAGCCTTGTCTGGTCCCTGATTTCAGTGGGATTGCTTCAAGTTTCTCTCCGTTTAGTTTGATGCTGGCTACCGGTTTGCTGTATATTGCTTTTACTATGTTTAGGTATGGGCCTTGAATTCCTGTTCTCTCCAAGACTTTAAGCATGAAAGGATGCTGAATTTTGTCAAATGCTTTTTCAGCATCCAATGAAATGACCATGTGGTTTTGTTCTTTGAGTTTGTTTATGTAGTGGATTGTATTGATGGATTTCCGTATATTGAACCAACCCTGCATTCCCGGGATAAAGCCTACTTGATCATGGTGGATGATCGTTTTGATGTGTTCTTGGATTCGGTTGGCAAGAATTTTGTTGAGTATTTTTGCATCGATGTTCATAAGGAAAATTGGTCTGAAGTTCTCTTTCTTTGTTGGATCTTTGTGTGGCTTTGGTATCAGCGTAATTGTGGCTTCGTAGAAGGAATTGGGTAGTGTTCCTTCTGTTTCTATTTTGTGGAATAGTTTGAAGAGTATTGGTGTTAACTCTTCTTTGAAGGTCTGGTAGAATTCTGCACTGAAACCATCTGGTCCTGTGCTTTTTTTGGTTGGAAGACTTTCTATGACTCCTTCTATTTCTTTAGGCTTTATGGGACTGTTTAGATGGTCTAGTTGGTCCTGATTTAATTTTGGTATTTGGTATCTGTCAAGGAAATTGTCCATTTCCTCCAGATTCTCCAGTTGTGTTGAGTACAGGCTCTTGTAGTAGGATCTGATGATTTTTTGGATTTCCTCAGTTTCCGTTGTTATGTCTCCCTTTTCATTTCTAAGTTTGTTAATTTGGATACTTTCTCTGTGCCCTTTGGTCAGTCTGGCTAAGGGTTTATCTATCTTGTTGATTTTCTCAAAGAACCAGCTCCTAGTTTTGTTGATTTTTTGTATGGTTCTCTTTGTTTCTACTTGATTGATTTCGGCCCTGAGTTTGATGATTTCCTGCCTTCTACTCCTCCTGGGTGAAATAGCTTCTTTTTGTTCTAGGGCTTTCAGGTGTGTCATTAAGTTGGTAATGTATGCTCTCTCCATTTTCTTTTTGGAGGCACTCAGGGCTATGAGTTTTCCTCTTAGCACTGCTTTCATTGTGTCCCATAGATTTGGGTATGTTGTGTTTTCATTTTCATTGTGTTCTAAAAAGTCTTTAATTTCTTTCTTTATTTCTTCCTTGACCAAGGTATCATTGAGTAGAGTATTGTTCAATCTCCACGTGTTTGTGGGTTTTCTGTTGTTTCTGTTGCTATTGAAGACCACTTTTATTCCATAGTGATCAGATAGAAGGCATGGGATTAGTTCTATCTTTTTATATTTGTTGAGGTCTGTCTTGTGACCAATTATATGGTCGATTTTGGAGAAGGTACCATGAGGTGCTGAAAAAAAGGTATATTCTTTTGTTTTAGGATAGAATGTTCTATATATATCAGTTAAATCTAATTGGTCCAAAGCTTCAATTAGTTTCATTGTGTCCTTGTTTAGTTTCTGTTTTCCTGATCGGTCCATTGAGGAAAGTGCAGTGTTGAAGTCACCCACAATTATTGTGTTAGGTGCAATGTGTGCTTTGAGTTTTAATAAAGTTTCTTTTATGAAAGAGGGTGCCCTTGCATTTGGAGCATAGATGTTCAGGATTGAGAGTTCTTCTTGTTGTATTTTTCCTTTGACCAGCAAGAAGTGTCCCTCAGAGTCTCTTTTGATGACTTTGGGTTGAAAGTCAATTTTATCTGATATTAAAATGGCTACTCCAGCTTGTTTCCTGAGACCATTTGCTTGTAAAATTGTCTTCCAGCCTTTTACTCTAAGGTAGTGTTTGTCTTTGACCCTGAGGTGTGTTTCCTGTAAGCAGCAAAATGTAGGGTCCTGTTTACGTATCCAGTCAGTTAGTCTGTGTCTTTTTATTGGGGCATTGAGTCCATTGATGTTAAGAGATATTAAGGAATAGTGATTGTTACTTCCTATCATTTTTGACGTTATTTTTTAAATTTGATTGCTTAACTTATTTGGGTTTGATGAAAGGTTACTATCTTGCTTTTTTCAGGGTGGAGTTTCCCTCCTTGTATTGGTGTTGTCCTCCTATTATCCTTTTTAGGGCTGGGTTTGTGGATAGATATTGGGTGAACTTGGTTTTGTCGTGAAATATCTTAGTTTCTCCATCTATGGTGATTGAGAGTTTTGCTGGATATAGTAGTTTTGGTTGGCATTTGTGTTCTCTTAGAGTCTGCATGAGATCTGCCCAGGACCTTCTAGCCTTCATAGTCTCAGGTGAAAAGTCTGCTGTGATTCTGATAGGTCTTCCTTTATATGTTACTTGGCCTTTTTCTCTTCCTGCTGAAAAAGAGAGTTCCTGTGGACTAGAAAGCTTCAGTCTCAGAGGAAACTGTTACAGAGTAACAGTGCAAAGCTAGAAGGAGGGTTATCTGAGGTTTCTTGTGAGACAGTGCTTTAGAAAGGGTGGACACAACTTAAGTTAGTAATCTAAATAACAAGTACAAAGAACACACATCCATGGTGATTCGAAGAAAATGTCCTTTTATATAACCATGCATGCCACAGATAGATGGGTTGAAATCAATCCTGAGAATAATGATTTCACAGTTATCACTGTCCATTTTCATTTAAGAAATTTTCTCCAGATTTATTAGTCCTTTTGAAATGTATAAATGAAATGCATAGTCTTTCCCTATAGTCCCTATAGTCCTTATAGTCAGTGGAACATCATTTAAAAAATAAACTAATGATTTTTTTACATATATACAGATTCTTTTGACAACTGTTATTGTCAATATTTTCAAACTGGAGACTGCTATAAGCCCTTCAAATGTAAGATATTTAAAATTAAATATAGAAGAATATGTTACATGGGTATGAGCATACCTACAAATAATACACAGTAAAATTGGTCACTAAATGAACCTCCAGTAATGATTATTGGAAAGAAAATCCAAAAGCCCAAATACAGCTTATGCTCCTCAATATACAATATCCACAGAAATAAACCACAACAGAAATGGAAAATGGGTTGATAATGGGTTGAAATGGGTTGAAAATGGCTGTATCTGACTCTTGGTTAGGGGGTGTGAACTAGTTTTAAGAAAATAATCTACCACTGATAAAATACTTACTTTGAGATATATGTAAGTGATGCCAATAGCACCTTTTCTGCTACATTAATTACTGGTAAATTATACCTCCTTCAAGGGAGGATGTCATCAAACCACAAGTTTTTATATGCTTCAAATCTACCTAAAAATAAATGTAGTAAATAATAGAGCTTTGAATAAAGAATATCTAATATAAAGATTTAGAGAACTTGGTAATTTCAAGTACTGTTTCAATGTACTTGGGATTTAAAGAGTTTCTACCAAATTCAGCTGTAGATGAGGGTATTGTAAAGTTTTGGAAATTCATATTTTCCTAACATCTCAACCACAACATACCCCTATAGAAGCGGTAAACACCCTGCCTGGACAGCTTTCTTACACCAGAGTGAGAAGGTTAGTCTCTGCAGCAAGCGTTCCTTCATCTTCTCCTCTGCTGTGCTCCAGCGAGGATCAGTGTAGTCCCCTGGCGCCTTTTACTTGTGGATCTCTGCTGACACTACTTGCCTAAAGTCTGTACTTCTAGCTCCCTGTCTGCTCCGTCCATCCACCCCTGCATTCTCCTATCTCTCTCATTCTGAGGGCCACTCAGAAATAAGGAAGTCGTGACAGCCTTTACCCCTGAGTGCTTTGCTATCCATACCCCGTTCTCCCACAGTTATCTCAGCAATGTCTATGCACAGGAGTCCTGAGTCGTGCATTGCTTTTATCAGGTTCACAGTTTCAAACAGCAGGGAACCAATAAAATGTACTCAGTTTAGGTGTCCCTAATTCTTCCTCATGATTAGATTCAAACTATGAATTTTTATAGAAATATTAGGTCTCATGTCAGAAGGTGCATGATAATGAATTTTCCTGTTGTTGGTGACATTAATCTTATCTGTTTTGAAATGCTGACTCTCAGGTTGCTCCTAGCAAAGTAACAACTTTGCTATTTGTAACTAGTAAGCATCTTGTGGAGAAGTGCCTATGACTACAGACACCTTCCAGCAAACCTCAGATTTCTCCTAAAGTAAGGGTCAAAAAATTATTTCATAATGGTATTTTTTATATATTTATTGTCTTGCCTTGTACTTTAATTTAAAATCTTTAACTTTCTTTTCTTTTTTTTTCTACATGGGCTCATCCTATAGCCCAGTCTAACCTAGAAATGTGTGTAGTATAGCTGAAACACTTGTGAGCAAAAGAATGTAAAACACAACTACTATACAATATAAAAATATGATTTATCTAATGATGTTGGTCAGAGTTCAACAGCCAAAATATTACTATAAAATTGTTGTGTGTGTGTGTGTGTGTGTGTGTGTGTGTACTGAGAGGCCAGAAAATAATATGAGATCCCTCAGAGCTGGAGTTCCAGGCATTTTCAAGATACTCAGCTTGTTACCTGGTGCTAGAATCAGAATTCTAGTTGTCATGGTAGATTAGTAAGCCCTTTTAGCAACTGAATTATCTTTCCAGCCCAATAAAAATGTTACTGAAGCAAAAGATGAGAAGCAGCATAACTAGAAAAGAAAGAGGATAGGAAAATGACTTATTTGAGATGTAATGCTGGATGAAATTTATTTCAGTAAATAGCTAAGGTAATGCAAGTGTATAGCTCATTCAGTATGTTTATCTGCTGTGTATATAATATTGAGTACAAAGCAAGAACAGGGCCACATCCAGTCTATTGTTATATTTTTAAGGTTGACAGTATATTTTAAAAATTAAACTATCAATGCATTCCTTCCCCATTATCCTTTCCTCCCTTCAGCTTCTACTATACCCACCTCAAAGGGACTAGTCTTCTTTAAATGTGATTATCACACACACACAATTTAAATTTCTTTGGGTTTTGTTGTTGTTTGTGTATTTGCTGGTGCACACCTTTAATTGAAGCATTCACGAGAAAGAGTCAGGTAGATCTCATGTCAGTCAAGTTCACATACTGAAGTTTAAACTACTCAGGGCTACACAGTGAGAACCTGTTTCAAAAAAAAATACACACACACACACACACAATAATTTAATATAATGTAGTTTATTTGTTTGTAGCATGTGGGATGGGAGAGGCACACATGAGGAATTAAGATGTCAAGTCGTAGGAGTCTGTTCCATCCAGCTACCTCGTGGGATTCCAGGGCCAAACACAGTTACTCTGGCCTGCTTTGAAATGCCTTTTCCTGCCAAGGCTTGCTAGTCATAAAGCACTTTTTTCTTGAAGAATTTCTTTTGTTTTTTTCCATTTTTATTTAAGTTCCAAGTAAGGTTAGCCCAGAATCCCTAAATACCCAAGGCACAAATCACATAACAAATGACTCCCATGAAGAAGTATGGAGAGGGTCCTGATCCTGGAAAGGATTGATCTAGCATTGGAGGGGAATATAAGAACAGAGTTAAAGGAGGGAGGTAATTGGAGAATGGGTGGAGAGAAGAAGGTTTATGGGACATATGGTGAGGAGGGATCCTGGAAAGGGGAAATCATTTGGAATGTAAACAAAGAATGTAGAAAATAAAAATATTAAGAGAGAGAGAAGAAAGAGAAAGAGAGAGAGAGAGAGAGAGAGAGAGAGAGAGAGAGAGAGAGAGAGAGAGAGAGAGAGAGAATCTCTTATAAGCATCACCTGACACTAAAAAAACCTATGGCCAATGAGCTGAGGTAGGAAATCGGAGGTGGGGCACAGGCAGGAGAAGAGAGGATTCTGGGAAATAGTGAGACAATGAAGAGAGATTCAAGAGACACACTGGGAGAGATGCTGAAGGAAGACAGTAAGGAAGAAGCAGTCAGGGACTGAAGGAGCTGTAACTAACCAGCAGGTAGATGAATTCAGGATAAAGGGAGATTCGCCAGGGAACACTGTGGAGGCCCAAAGCATGAGATCTGAGCAGAGCTTGAGGAGATGTACATAAGCCAGCAGGTGGCTGAACTCAGGATAGAATAAAGAAGGTTAGCACCAGGCTTGGACATACGAGGCTGAGGACCGGTAAGTAACTGTGTGGTAGAGAGAATAGTTTCATTGGGTTACATAAGTTATGAGTTAGTAAGGAAATGAACTAAAGCTTACAGCCTAGGAATCTATTAATAAATGATTAGTTTCAAAGTCATCATTGTGGGAGCAGGGGCTAGGAGGAAAAATTGAATTTTTTAATCATTTCTGTATTATTGTTAAATTTCAAAACTGTTGGAGGAGCTGACAAGATGGTTCAGCTGGTAAATTAGGCATTTGTCACCAAGTTTGATGACTTGAATTTAATCCTGGCAGGGATTAAAGTAATCTAATATTTTCTAAACCCCTCCCCCCAAAAGAATAGATTGCATTGGATTTGAGGTATGCAGTCTCAGAATTGATTGTTTTTTATACCCTTGTGGCTCTGGGCCGATCTCTATCACCCCAAACCATTAAGAAGCTTTTATCTAACTAGTAGTTTAGCCTGCTTAGGGCTAAGAAGCAAAGAAGAGGGCCTCCTCTCCGCCTGTGCCTGGCCGATCCCCACTCCTGGGCTGAAAGCTCTCTTGAGGCCAGTGAAACCAAGAATTGGGGCGCAGGGGTGGAGGGAGTAACTTCAGAGAGTTCTCAGAGAGTTCAGAGCTAGAGTGGCTCTGGAAGCTTAGCACCACCTTAGACCATTCTCTGATCTTCCCCTGACTCGCAGGATAATGACTGAGAAACCAAGTGGACTCAGAACAGGGGCTTGAGACCTATTATTGACTTCAGCTACCTCAGGTTCTGAAGGATCGCCCTGGGACAACTTTGCCTTGGGTGCAGATCACAGGGTCCAGGGACTTTGACCTCAGCCAAAAAGTGAAAGAGCGCTAAGAACAACCCTGGGAGGCCTGGGAACTTTCCTACCTCAGTCAGGAAGGGCAGGAAGGAGAGCCTGGTGCACATGCTGAAGCCTGCAAGGACCGGTCCTTCCCAGTCTTTGTGCCCTGCTGCTTTCCAGCCTGGCAGTGGGGTTGCCAATATCAATGTGACCTGAGCCAGGTAGCTCTTAGGGCCTCTCTCTCCTCAGATTTACCCTTGGTCTGTGTCATCTCTGGAGGTCCCAGCTCAGTTGTAGCTACTCAGGACTCTCCTGCTTATATTGGGATTAGTGTTCATTCCTTGTTAAGATGATATTTTTTTCTTTTTTCTCTGGGGGGTGTTGTTTGTGTTTATGTGTGAGGAACTGTTGACTGGCTGTGCACAGGAATGGAACGCTGGTGCCCATAGACTGCAGCCTGCTCCATCTTCCCTAGCTGTGCCTGAGGCAGCTTGCTGGGGATTCTGGCTTCTGAGAGAACAGGTGTCTCCCCCCCCCCCCTCGCTCTATACTTGTTCCTGTTCTTTGACATAATTTTAGTGAAGCTGAAAGCACAGTTCAGTAATAGATTCCTACCTAGTTGTGTAGGAGTCTGCAGAGTTAGGACTTGTTTATTCTTGGCAGGAAGGCTACTCCTGTGGGCTGGGAAAAGAATACAATGAAACATTCTTCTGGTAGTCTCTCAAGGCCTGCTTAAGCACTGCAAAAGCATCCAAGAAAATCTACTGAGAGTGTTTAAGTATAAAATGGACCTAAAACATAATGAAATTTGCCTTACTTTTATCAGAGTTTTGGGTCAAAGCACAAAATAAAACTTAGGGAGAATCCACTTGAGTGCTGGGAGCTCTGTAGCAGCATGGGAGTGAGGGACCACAGCAGGTGTGGTGGCTTGGGGTTCAGGTACAGGTGTGAGGCCATATGATTTCCCCATTGCTCACTCCCCATTGATCACCCCAGTAAAATTATGCTCTCATCCCACAGATTTACAAAGAAGAGCACTCCCATTTGTCCTGGAGCCTTTCAGGATGGGGAGCATTGCCCACATCTGGTGCTTCAGGATGCCACCTCCAGCTATGAGCTTCACAGGAGTCCTTGCCTGCATGCTAACTCCCTGTGTAGGGGTTGTGGCCAGAGCTGCCGCCAAACCTCCTAACACAGAACTGTGGATTGTGAGGAGGATGGTAAGTGAGGGCTGACTCAAGGAACCTGCCATTGGGTTTGGGTATGTGGGGCCATGGTGGCGGCCAACAGAACTTTGGGAACAGCAAATCCCATGGGTGAGGATGTGTCTTAGGTTGACCAGCAGCACTGATTTCCCCCTCTAATCCACAGACTGCTATGTGGCAGTTTATGAGGTGTCAGGAGCCTCAGAGCCACTACTCAAGTGGTTCTCCGTGACTGTAGTCCCCGGGGCTCCTCAGCTGAAGGTTTCTACAGCTTCTTTGATCATTCAATTCCTAGATGAAAGACCTAAAAATTTCATATTAATAAAAAGGCTTACTGAGCACTAGAGCTGGGCAGAAATCTACCCTCTCTGCTGTTATGTTGACCTCTCTGCCAATAATCCCACAATATGATTTGTCATATTCATCTAGGCTGCTCTTACTCCACCTGGCCAGCCCTCATGGCCATGTTTTCAAGATTCCTAACCCATGATCTCTTCTCTTCTCTCTACCTTCTTCTCTTTCCCCTTGTAGTATTGCCTCAGACCACAAAGATAATAGTATTGTTGTTCTTGCCTGAAGACAGACTCACTTACATTGTGAATCAATATACCATCCTATACTATCACAGCTTTTTTCTAAATGTTCTTGAATTTTAGCAGAATGGTTATTGGCCAAGGTAACTTCAGCCCACAATGCATGTTTTATTCCCCTATTGGTTGTCAACTTGTTCAGATGCCTCTATTAAAATATGAATTTCAGATTAAGTTTACTCAGCTTCTAGTGTAGTGTTTTGTCACTTAGAGAGTCATTAGGTAGCTCAGTATAATTTTTTATTGACATCTTTCTGCATTTTTTCATATGCAGTCCCATTTGCATATGAGAATTGTGTATGCCTCTTAACAAAACCCTTTACAGCTTGTGAATTTTTGCACATGTTTCAAATTGAGCATGGAGAATTCCTAAAACTTAAAATATACAGCAAGAAGAAAAGGGTAAAGATGATCTTTTAAAACCTCAAGAGTGATCATAACGTTTTTTTAAAAAAGTCCCTTGCCTTTTTTTTGTATGTATAGGAGGCATCACATCTCTCCTGAAACTGTCAGAAAGCCAAGTCATTTTCCTCTACCACTAGATAGATACCTCACATACACTCATTTATTTTCTTGTTTGGAATCATCCACTTCCAGAGATCCTAGTTACGAAACACTTAAGGAGTTAATAGCTGACACTTCAATGGGCTATATTAGTTTGCTAATTTTAGACAAAGAATTACTAGAAGAAAAAGGGTTTAAAGAGCACCCTGTATCATCTTATGGTTCTGTGGGTCAGAAGTCCATACAGATGAGTGGGTTCTTGACTTAAGATCTGAAACCCAGTGCCAGTATGGGAGGGCTGGGGAGAAAGCCACTTCTAAATTGTTTCTGGTTGTAGACAGTGACTGAACTTTTTCATGCAGCTATAGGGCAGAAACCTTGTTGACTGTTGATCAGAGCTCACACTCAGCATGAAGAGCCTTCTCTCAAGGCCTTCTTTGCAGCTCATCATCTTCAAAGTCAGCAAGGGCACTCTAAATCAGTCCCATGCTTCAAATTTCTCTGACCTCTCTCTAGCTGTCACCAGCCATAAAGAACACTCTGCTTTTAGAGGAATGTAATGAGATTGAGCCCAAGCACATGGCCTCTCTTTTGATTATCTCAACGTCAAGTCATTATTATTTTTAATCACATCTTCAAAAATTCCTTTAACAATAACATTATATGATCATGGGTTGAAAATATGATAAAAATCCAAGACTTAATTAAACGTGACTCTCATCAGATAAAAATTTGCGGCACTGATTACCAGCTGGACATGCACAAAGCCAAAACTAGAAGAGAGACAACTCAGGGAGCGGCACATCTCAGCCTCAGCACTGTTGGCATATGTGTCCAGATGCTGGAATGGGTTCCTCCCCCAGAGGGTCCCTAACACTTGCTTATGGGATCCATTATCATTATTTTGACATTATTTTTTAAAATAATATTTATTTATTTATTTTATGTGAGTACACTGTAGCTATCTTCAGACACACAAGAAGAGGGATCAGATTTCCTTATAGATGGTTGTGAGTCCCCATGTGGTTGATGGGAATTGAACTCAGGACCTCTGGAAGAGCAGTCAGTGCTCTTAACCTCTGAGCCATCTCTCCAGCCCCTATTTTGAAATTATTTTCTTTTTTTAAAGATTTATTTATTTTGTGTATGTGAGTACACTGTTGCTGTCTTCAGACACAGAGAAGAGGGCATCAGACCCCATTACAGATTATTGTGAGCCACCAGGTGGTTGCTGGGAACTGAACTCAGGAACTTTGGAAGACCAGTCAGTGCTCTTAACCATTGAGCTATCTCTCCAGCCCTGTATTTTGGAATTCTTAACACTCTGCTCACACAGCCATGTAAGAAAATACTTCTGTGTCAGAGATGAAAACAAGACTTGAAGGGATCAGTGAGCATCCCCTAAGGCCACTCAGCTCCATGGGAATGGAAATAAGGCTATGTGTCCATGGCCAACCATCCATCCATGTCCCTAGAATCCTGCACGGGCTCCTGAACCTGCCATGTGATGTGTCACCAGAGTGCATCTCACAGTTCTGAAGGAGTCTGGAGCTGAAGTGTGAGGAGGGTCTTGTTCCCTTGGAGCATTGCAGAGCAGACTTCCCTTGCCTCTAGCATCTCCTTGTGGTTTCTGTCCACCCTTCCCATACTCTGACTTGTAGATGTCTCACTCCAGTCTCTCTGCTCAAACATCCTATGGACACATCTGAGTCTTCAAATGGCCTTAATGAGGACTCCAGTCATGGGTTTGGGACCTGTCCCAGCAGCACTGCACAACCTCATCTCAAGTCCCTACATCTGCAAAGGCACTGCTTGCAAAGGAATCCACATGAGCATGAACTGGGGTGGGGGGTGGGGGGGAGGGCACTATTTGATCCACTGCAGTCATTGGGCCATACTGCCTCCTTCAAGGGATATGACTGCTCTGAGGAACTCTTTGGTCCAGGAAACCATGAAAAAAAAAATCATCTTTTGATATGGCATGACTGAAGATATATTACCATTTGGATATTGATCAAGCCAGCTCATAAAAATGACAGTTGTCTTTTACCTGCTCAAACAGGAAGCAAAAATTCATCCTTAACTGATCTGTGCACCTTGCACATTCCATGCAAATATCTTTTTAGAACTAAATATTGTTTGTCAGGTTATATATTACAGAATGACATACCAATAAGGCAGCTCTGATAAGTTCACCATCATGAACTGACCTGCTGCTCCAGCTCCTTGCCTGATCTTGACTCATACTGATGCTGTTTCCAGAGATTTGCACACTTCTCCTATCATTGCTCAATGTCTGTCCCAAAGCTTCTCTCCATTGAAGATGCCCACAGTTCAGTGCCATCAAAGGCCACAGTGTGGTAGTGGCTGTACTGGGGTATCCTCAGACCACACAGATAGAACCAGAGGAGGGACAGCTCTACAGAGAAGCCCTCCCTGCCAGAAGCTTAGCCCTGACTCCTGGCAGGCTCCAAAAGCCCAGGCTGGCAATCCACTTGCCACTCTCCCAGCTCCAGCTCTCCCTGGGTAAAACCATCAAGAATCGACTCGTGCACCATGCTGCCCTCTTGTGGCCACCAGGAGTCTACACACAGACAATCTGGGCAAGCAATAAGCCAGAGGCTTTCAAGTTTGTTTACTGCAACCTCAGACAGGGATGCCCAAGGAACACTTAGGAGAGGCACTTGTCCATGTACAAAGCAGCCCCCAGATACGCACGCACGCACAACACAATTTACTGCTTCAGGAAGCCTGTATTAGGACTCTGAGTCTCCTTTCTCTCTCCAGAAAAAATCACGAATCTTTCCTGCCACTGCAATCCCTGAGCCTCAGGTGCAGACATCAAAGGGCATTGGGAGGAGACCTAGGGCAGCAAGTCTCCAGCATCCCTGTCTGCTTTGTGCTCCTAGCTCACTGGGCGGGGACATATCAGTTCATCTGTCCGTCAAGTTCTTCCTCTGAAAAAACTGATCTAGCCCAAATTATCCTGCACTTCATTTTCCTGATTTATGGTTCAAAGTCTTGATCTTCTACCTAACTCAAGTCCTCCCAGACATCCAGAAACAGAAACAACCAACATAGTATTAGACTCCTCACGGAGCCTGTGAAGGAGGTTGGTCACATCACCCACTTAATAATGTCCCGTGACCCTGCAGGAAAGGACAAGTTAGCTAACCCCACTGCAGGAGTAGAAACTGAGGCCAAAGAGGTTCTATGATATAGCAAGTCCATACAACCATAGGGCAGCAACAGTAGGGTTTGCCCAGCAATGTTTGTGCTGGACTCTCCAGCTGTCTCCATGGGGGGACAATGATTGTCATCTCTCATGCTCATGGCTTTTCCCTACAGGACAGAGATGATACATCTATGAGCAAGAGACACAACAAGTGTAGGAAGAGGAAGGGGCCGCAGGCAGTGAAGACTACAGATTCACAGAGACAGCAAAATGGAGGCCCAGGAAAACCTAGGACTCCCCACCCAGGTATGCGACTCCCAATCTCAGGTGCCAACTCTAGCTAACCAGCTCTTTAGATTCCCCACCACACACCCTCTCTTGTATCTGAAGAGTGTTCTGATACCCTAAAGCTCTAAGAGAAGTTACCCAGCCCTCTCCTCCCCTCTCAATGTGGGAAAGCTAAGGGTGCCTGGAAAAAGGGTGGGACACAGCCTCCAGGAAGGCCAGTACTTTGGGAACTGATTGGGGAGAAACCAAAGCCTTCCACCAAAGCCTCCCTCTCCATTAGAGGTCTGTCTGAGGTTTGGTTGTTCTGCAAACACTATCCTCATAAGCATCCTGCCAGCCTTCCCTGCACTACCAGCCAGAGTAGTTCTCACCCATGGAACTAGAAGGGTGTGAAATAAAGCCTTGAGAACCTCCCTGACTTCACGTCCAGCCTCTTATTTTATTATTAATGTATCAATAGTAATATATTCACCTATGTGTGCCTATATATCTAGGCACATAATTATATTTATTTATCCACATCATACAGAAGGATATAGACAGTCACCTTAATATTCAAAAGTCAGACTGTATGAAATCAAGGTCCTTCTTAGACCCAGTTTTCCCATCTGTAAACAGGACTGGTGTATATTTAATTGACAGTGTTGGAGCAGTGTTCTGGGATACATTAAGTGTTGAATAAATGATAAACTATAATCATCTATGTAGTCCTTCCTGTAATCAATTATCTAATACTTGATACTGTGATCAGTTACTGACCTCTCAGTAAGAGCTGCTCTTAGTAGCAGTGGTCATGTGTCGGTGGTTTCTCTTCACCAGGCTATGCCATGGGACACTGAGTTTTAACAGTGCTCTCCTATGCTAGTTCCCATGTCTTACAGATAAGAAACTTGAGGCCCATGAGAGCAAAAGGGTTTGTCCAGAGCTAGAGAGAAGCCTGGCTGGGAAGAGCAGTGGGAAACAGAAATGGCCCAAATCTCCAAGTCTAATGCTTGAAATTAGAATCCTGAGTCTTCAACCACCCTAAACCAGACGACCCTTTCTGGCTGTGCAAGCCAGGCAGAGGCAGCAGAGACAGGAGTTGAGGCCAGGCAGAAGGACTCCCAGTCCTGCTGAGTGCCCCATTCCCCCAGCCACCCATGTAAATAGCTCAGCAGAGCCCTCTGAGTTTCTTTGTAATTGGAGTGGGCTGCAGGCTCCAAGGAGCCCTGGGGCTGCCAGCTTTCACAGGATTGCTGTCTCTGGGGACCCTGAATTTGTAAACATTGCCCCAGAGGGAGACACAGGAATGGAGGAGACTCTGCCTTTGGCAAAGTTCCCCCAAAGAGGAGGCAGGGTCATGCAAGAGGCCACATCCAGCACCTAGTTACCTAAGACTCCAGTTCTACTCTTGTTTAATGAATCTGTAAAATGGGAATAATCAGCCCTGCTTATACAACTCAAATAGTTCTTGAAAAAAACACCTGAGCAACTGCAAACTGGGACTTGTGATACAAATGCCTGTGGGCAAGTCTGGACGATGCATCCACTGCTGAAGGCATCATTTGAGTAACAGCGTGGCTCCTGGGGGATGTGACCAGCATTGAAACCTGTGATAGAGAAAGGAACCACTCCTGGGCCCACTCAGCCTGGTCCCATCTTGTATCCCATGTATCCATACCAGTTAACAAATGCCTTCAGCAAAGAACTGAGTAAAAGGTAGGAGAACAGATTCCAAAGTCACCTCTCCTGTCCAGTCCCCTCCAAATGCCATGTCTACCACTTGCAACAAGGGCAACATGTTGTTATGCTTATGCATGATTTAGCAATAAAAAATATATGTCACAAAACCCAAACACTTTTATTTATTAAATTACCATATGCTTGGATATCTCTAATCCATACATTAAATATTAAATTTTTCCTGTTGTAGGCAGCAAGAATATTTTGCAATAGATGTTCTCATTTTTCCCATACACAGTGGGAGCTGCCTCCCTCCAGCAAATGGAGGACACCTGAGCAAGGACATCTCTTTTAGGCCTGAGCCCAGGGCTGGGAATGAGGGTCATAGAGTCAGTTGCCCAACCTCTAAGGAAAGGCTAAGGACCCTAAAAACAATCTAGAAGTCCACACATTTGGTCCAGGCAGTTAATGAAAAATTGTGTCCTGTGTCACAAATTCCGCCAAGTTCTGGTTGACCTGACATTTCTAGACCTGGGGAAGAAAGATTCTCACAGCCAGGGTGGACTCACCTGTGCCCTACTCTTAGTGGTATCACAGGGTCACAGGGTCATTCTAATTCTACAAGAGAGACCCTTAAAAGAGGCTAACTCTCCTGGGGTATGTTTCCTGGTTCTGAGAGGGCAGATGTCCAGGTTGGAAGGGACACTCTGACCCATGGCCTGAATTCATAGTGAGAGTTACAGGTTCGAAGTGTCTGCAGCCCTCCAGAACAACTCAAGAGAGGTGGGGGAAAGCCAGGATATAACTCACTGTATCCTGTACCTTTCTTATTCCTAGTCTGCCACTGTGCCCCCCCAAAGGCACATGAGCCCTGCAAGAGCCTCTCAATGGAGAACCTGAGATGGGGACTCCAGGTCACAGAGAAAATGTCACAACACTGCTAAGGGCCATAGGCAGAAAGGGCCAAGGATAATCATATACCATGTACTCAAGATTCATCTGGAGTTGGGGCCACCATCCTTTCCAGATGGGAAGGGTCAGCTGGCATGGTTGGGCAGGGCAGAGGTTAGGGTTTCAGTGCAGGCCACAGAGAGCAGTTGGACCTCTGAAGGACCCTAAGGAATCTCCCAGACTCATTGGCAGTACATGAGTGCCATATTTCCTGAATGTGTTGAGAATTAATAATGTCAAAAATCAATAATATAAAATCAATTATTATATGTCATAGGTTATGATGTATTAATTAGAAAATAGATATTCTAACTTGTATTGAACTGTGAATTAACTGTATAGTTAATAATGACTCATATGTTTATTTGAAAATAATTAGAAGATTAAAGTGTTTTAACAGAAACCAATGAAAATGCTTGAAACAATGGATTGATTACTGATGCTGATTTCAAGTTTCCATAATGTAGATTATTTATTTACACAAGATATAATATCTCACTGATGTTTAGAATTGGTAAAATTCACTGAAAAGCATTTTCTTAAAAAAGCCTGAATATCAGGCGGATCAGTGGAATAGGATTGAAGATCTAGAAATGAACCCACACAGCTATGGCCACTTGATTCTCAACAAAGGGGCTGAAAACATCCAATGGAAAAAAGATAGCCTTTTCAACACATGGTGCTTGTTCAACTGGTGGTCAGCATGCAGAAGAATGTGAATTGATCCATCCTTACCTCCTTGTAGTAAGCTCAACTCCAAATGGATCAAGGACCTCCACATAAAGCCAGACACTCTGAAACTAATAGAAAAGAAACTAGAGAAGACCCTTGAGGACATCAGTACAGGGGGAAAGTCCCTGAACAGAACACCAGTAGCTTATGCTCTAAGATCAAAAATTGACAAATGGGACCTCATAAAATTACAAAGTTTCTGTAAGGCAAAGGACACCATCAAAAGGACAAATTGGCAACCAACCAACTGGGGAAAGATCTTCACCAACCCTATATCTGACAGAGGGCTAATATCCAATATATACAAAGAAATCAAGAAGTTAGACACCATAAAACCAAATTTTAACCCAAAGAACTTTGGATAGCTGAGAAGCATCTTGGAAAATGCTCAACATCATTAGTCATTAGAAAAATGCAAATCAAAACAACCCTGAGATTTCACCTCACACCAGTCAGAATGGCTAAGATTCAAAACTCAGGAGACAGCACATGTTGGCGAGGATGTGGAGAAAGAGAAACTCTCCTCCACTGCTGGTGGGGTTGCAAATTGGTACAAACTTCTGTAAATCAGTCTGGCAGTTGCTCAGAGAACTGGGCATGTCACCTCCTGAGGACCCTGCTATACCACTCCTGGGCATATACTTAGAGGATTCCCCAGCATGTAATAAGGACACATGTTCCACTATGTTCATAGCAGTCCTTTTTATAATAGCCAGAAACTGGAAAGAACCCAGCTATCCCTCAATAGAGGAATGGATAAAAAAATGGAGTACTATTCAGCCATTAGAAACAATGAATTCATGAAATTCTTACACAAATGGATGGAGGTGGATAACAGCATACTAAGTGAGGTAACCCAGTCTCAAAAGATCAATCACGGTATGCACTCACAAATAAGTGGATATTAGCCTAGAAAATTGGAATACCCAAATATATAATCCACACACAAATGATGTCCAAGAAGAACAGAGGAGTGTCCCCTTGTTATGAAAAGACTCAATGTAGCAGTATAGGGCAATACCAGAACAGGGAAGTGGGAAAGTGTGGATGGGGGAGTAGGGGGAGGGAAGAGGGCTCATGGGACTTTCAGGGCGTTGGGATCCAGAAAAGGGGAAATCATTTGAAATGTAAATAAAAAATATATCGGAAAGAAGCCTGAATATTGAGTATTGAAATATGATTATCAGAAAATCTAATTTTGTGTCTTTGATGCTTTAGGGTGTATTCAGCAATCATTCAAAGATAACTGAGACCTTTTAATACAATTCTGTTATGTATATTGGCACATGCTATTTTAATGTTCTTTGGATGATTAGCTGCTAGACCCATTCTATTTCCTGGCTCTTTGAAACAATGCAGCCATAATCATGCATGTGCAAGTATTTGTGTGGAATTGGTTTGTCAATTAAATTCTGCTGGCCTATAGTTTAGACAGAATGTAGGACGTGGGGCATACCGGAAGCAGAAAGGATTTAGGGACAGTGCTGATTGGACAATTCACCTCGGAATATGTCACAAGACAGACATATGGTATCTGAGGAAAGGTAACCAGACACACAGCAGAATATGAATTAGAATAAATGGATTAATTTTTGTTATGATCAAGTCAGAAATTAGCCTAACTATATGACTAGAGTATTTGTAAATATATGTTGAGTTTGAGTCTTATTCCTGGGAGCGTGGGGCTGGGAGGAAGAACCAAACTTAACTTCTACTGGGCTGGCTGCCTCTGCTCAGATGAAAGCCAGCAACAAACTGAGTAGAAGACAGGGATATATACCTGTTCTTGGGGTTGGGCACAACTCTTTGAAGATAGGGATTGGTGGGATTTCGACTTGTGTGCTTGGGCTACTCTGTTAGGATGGAGTGTGGATGGGGAAGACTGAGGCCTGCTTGGAGGGCAGTTAGAGTGTTCTCTACATGGAAATTGGCAGTTGGAGGTACTCAGGGGAGGTTTGCCACTCCTGTGCCTCAAGCGATTTACACACACTGACACTGCTTGAGTGGCCAAGAAGGGAAAGTAGATATTCAAAATACTTAAGTGATATCAATCCTACAGATCTAAAAATGCATGCATAAATAAATAAATGTAACAATTTAGTTGGTTCTTGTGATATTCTGATATACTCATAAATCAGTGCCTCATTTAGCCATCAGAGGAGATTTTTCATGTATCTGATGGGAACAAATACAAACAATCAGACATTATGAGATAGAGAGATAGAGATACATACAGAAAGAATAACAGACAGACAGACACACACAGAGAAAAGAGAGAGAGAGCGACAGAGAGAGAGAGGGAGAGAGAGAGAGAGAGAGCAGCACACACCACTCCATATGAGATATCTCTATTAAATACCCCTCCTCAGAGTTAAGAAAATCCTGAAGTAGAAAAATAAGAATAAATAATATACTTTCCATAAGATAGACTAGATACAAGGAGAACAAAGCCTTTTAAGTCAACTGATCAAAGCTTATTTGTATACACAGACACTGAGGCAGCAAACATGGGATGTACTGGGGTATGCAAACAAGTCTTCCCCAAACCTATCTTTCGGTTTAGTATTTTTATGGGACTCCTGAATGTGCAAAACTATGTCTCAGTTTCTTGTGTCTTCTCCTAAGCTCTTTTCTTTTGTTGGTTTGCCAAGTCTTACTGTGTTGAGCTTTTCTGTTTGGTAGCCTAAGTTTCATTATCAAATTAAATATACAGATCTAGAAGAGAACCCCCTTCCTGAAATTATCTGCTGGTCTCCAAACCTTTATCCCTTTAGCAACCCATATCAAACAAACAAACCAACAAATGTTAAGTATCTTAGATGAGAGGTAGAGAGCTGCTTTAGTGATTAAGAGCATGTACTGCTCTTGCAGAAGATCCAACTTTAGTTTCTAGTACCTCATAAGATGGCTCACAACCATGAAAGTTGAAAGTGTCCTTTGCCTTACAGAAACTTTGTAATTTTATGAGGTTCCATTTGTCAATTCTTGATCTTAGAGCATATGCTATTGGTGTTCTGTTCAGGAACTTTTCCCCCCTGTACCAATGTCCTCAAGGTTCCTCCCCAGTTTCTTTTCTATTAGCTTCATAGTGTCTGGCTTTATGTTTAGATCCTTGATCCATTTGGAGTTGAGCTTAGTACAAGGAGACAAGGATGGATCAATTCACATTCTTCTGCATGCTGAACTCCAGTTGAAGCAGCACCATTTGTTGAAAAGGCTAGGTTTTTTCCATTGGATGTTTTCAGCCCCTTTGTCAAGGATCAAGTGGCCATAGGTGTGTGGGTTCATTTCTGGATCTTCAATCCTGTTCCATTGATCTACCTGCCTGTCACTGTTTTTAACACTATTGCTCTGTAGTATTGCTTGAGGTCAGGGATATTGATTCCCCCAGAATTTCTTTTATTGTTGAGAATAGTTTTAGCTATCCTGGGGTTTTTGTTATTCCAGATGAATTTGAGAATAGCTCTTTCTTACTCTATGAAGACTTGAGTTGGCATTTTGATGGGTATTGCTTTTGGCAAAATGTCCATTTTAACTATATTAATCCTGCTGATCCATGAGCATGGGAGGTTTTTTCCATTTTTTGAGGTCTTCTTCCATTTCCTTCTTCAGAGTCTTGAAGTTCTTGTCATACAGATCTTTCACATGTTTGGTAATTAGAAACAATGAATTCATGAAATTCTTAGGCAAATGGATGGAGCTGGAGAACATCATACTAACTGAGGTAACCCAGTCTCAAACGATCAATCATGGTATGCACTCACTAATAAGTGGATATTAGCCTAGAAAACTGGAATACCCAATACATAATCCACACATCAAATGAGGTACAAGAAGAACGGAGGAGTGGCCCCTTGTTCTGGCAAGACTCGGTGTAGCAGTATAGCACAAAACCAGAACAAGGAAGTGGGAAGGAGTGGGAGGGAGAACAGGGGGAGAGAAGAGGGCTTATGGGACTATCGGGGAGTGGGGGGGGGCAGAAAAGGGGAAATCATTTGAAATGTAAATAAAAAATATATCAAATAAAAAAAAGAAAGTGGAAGGTAACATAGAGCAACATCGGAAATTGTCTTCCGAGCTCCATATTTGCATGCTGTGTGCACATATCCACCCATTGTTCAGGTGACATTCCTTACTGTATATGAAGGTGCATCTCGGTATTTTCAATTGTTAAATCTGTACTGACAAAGAGCTAAGTGATGGCAGGAGTTTGATGCTGTCATTTCTGAACCATCACTGTATTTTAGATTTTACATTTTGTTGATCTATAGCTGCTCAAAACATGA